>NC_044977.1:117605563-117769285 GCF_008728515.1 Papio anubis | reverse complement strand
TCTTTCTTTCTTTCTTTCCCTCTTTCATTATCAGAAATGTTAAATATTTTTTGCTGAGGTTTAGTTAGCCATGTGGAAAATAAGTTTTTCTTAGTGATTTTTTTCGGGTCTATGTATCATATATTGCTATCAAGAAATATATGAGACTGGGTAATTTATAAAGAAAATACACTTAATTGGCTCACAGTTCTACAGGCTTTACAAGAAGCATGGTGCTGGCATCTGCTTGGCTTCTAGAAGGTGAAGGGGGAACAGACACGTCACATGGTGAAAATGTGAGCAAGGCTGAGTGAGGGGGGAGATGCTACACACTTTGTAAATGACCAAATCTCATAAGAAATTACTCACCATTGTGAAGGCATCACCATGCCATGAGGGATCCACTCCCATAACCCAAACACTTCCCACTAGGCCCCACTTTCAGCACTGGGGATTACAATTCAACATGAGATTGGCTAGGGATGAATATCCACACTATATCATCAACCTCTGGATCCTCTAAATCTCATGTCTTTCTCACATTGCAAAATACGATCATCTCTTCTCAATAGTCCCCTCAAAGTCTTAACTCATTTTAGCATTAACTCAGAAGTCCAAAGTCCAAAGTCTTATCTGGAGACAAGGTAAGTCCCTTCTACTTATAACCCTATGAAATAAACAAGTCAATTACTTCCAAGATACAATGGGGGCACGTGCACTGGATAAACATTTCCGTTCCAAAACGGAGAAATCAGACAAAAGAGAAGGTCTACAGGCTCCGTGTAAGTTTTAAACCCAACAGGGGAATCATTAAATCTTAAAGCTCCGGAATAATTTCCTTTGATTCTGAGTTCCATATCCAGGGCACACTGATGCAAGGGGAGGGCTCCAAAGGCTTTAGACATCTCTGCCTCTGTGGCTTTGCAGGGTTCAGCCTATGGCTGCTCTCACAGTTTGTTCAGAACCTGTGGCTTTTCCAGCTGT
This sequence comes from Papio anubis, assembly GCF_008728515.1. NCBI lineage: Eukaryota > Metazoa > Chordata > Mammalia > Primates > Cercopithecidae > Papio > Papio anubis. Next base: position 117,768,322 of record NC_044977.1, on the reverse strand, counting down.
GGGGTGCAAGCTGCTGGTAGATCTACTATTCTGGGATCTGGAGGGGCAGCCCCCTTTCCATAGCTCTGCTAGGCAATACCACAGTGAGAATTCTGTGTGGGGGCTCTGACCCCACATTTCCCCTCCTCACTGCCCTAGTAGAGGTTCTCTGTGAGGGCTTTGTCCCTGTAACAGGCTTCTACCTGGACACCCAGGTTTTCACATACATCCTCTGAAATCTAAGTGCAGGCTAAGCCTCCTTAATACTTGCATTCTATGCAGCTGCAGGCTTAACACCATGTAGAAGCTGCCAACGCTTATGCCTTGCATTCTCCAAAGTAGCAGTTCAAGCTGTTCCTGGGCCCATTTGAGCACTCGCTGGAGTTGGAGCAGCCAGGGTATGGGAAGCAATGTCCCAGACTGCACAGGGCAGTGAGGCCTTAGGCCTGCTCCACAAAGCCATTCTTTCTTACTAGGCTTCTGGGCCTGTGATGTGAGTGGCTGATGGGAAGGTCTCTGAAATGCCTTTGAGGCCTTTTCCCTATTGTCTTGGATTAGAGCGCTTGGCTCTTTTTCAATTATGCAAATTTCTCTAGCTATAGGTTGTTTTGATGCCTACTTAATTCCTCTCCCAACAATTTTGCAAATTCTTGCTGCAGATTCTCCAAATTTTTATGCTCTGCTTCTCTTAAAAATAAGTTCCGATTTTAGGTCATTTCTCTATTCCCACATGTGAGTATAGATGGTTAGAAGCAGCCAAGCCACATCTTGAACACTTTACTGCTGAGAAATTTTTTCTGCCAGATACTCTAAATCATCACTTTGAAGGTCAAAAACTTCCACAGACCCCCAGGGAAAAAAAAAAATGCAACCAAATGCTTTACTAATGCATACCACGGGTGACCTTTGCTTCGGTTTCCAGTAAGTTCCTCGTTTCCATCTGAGACCTTGGCAGCTTGGACTTCACCATTCATATCACTCTCAGCATTTCGGTCACAACTATTTAACAAGTCTCTAAGAAGTTCCAGACTTTCCTGTCTTTTTCTGAGCCCTCTGAACTCTTCCATGCTCTGCCCATTATCCAGTTCCAAAGCTGCTTTCACATTCTCGGGTATCTTTATAGCAATGCCCTCCTCAGTACCAAATTTCCGCCATTCTTCCATTGCTGTAAAGAAATATATGAGACTGGGTAGTTTATATAGAAAAGAAGTTTAATTGCCTCACAGGTCTGCAGGCTTTACAGGATGCAGGGTGTTGACATTTGCTTGACTTCTAGGGAGGCCTCAGGAAGCTTACAATCATGGAAGAAGGTGAAGGTGAGGAGGTTTGTCACATGGTGAAAATGGGAGCAAGAGAGAGAGGGAGTGGGGAGGTGCCATACAATATAGTCTCTCTACATATCCAGCCTTCTAAACTGTGAGTACTTGAGAGTACAGCAATGGCTTTCCCTTGCTAACCTATATTTGACCATTCACTTAAATTTACTGACCATTCTAAGTTTATTAATATTGGAATCTCTTTTGTAACATTTCTTATATTAAAACTCACCACAACATATTAGAAGCAAATAGCTTTCTATTTACACATGTATATAAAATTAAATATTTATGTAAGATATACATGTGTCTGACATGTATGTTTAATACAGTGGAATAATGTTTCAGACAAGTGATGAACACATTGAATATATATTAACATAGAAAGCATTGTAATAAAAATCAGCATTAATAGCTTTTTGAGATCAATTTAATTATGGATCCATTTTAACCTGTTCTCTAATGGTTAAAGTTAAATAGTATTACAGAGACAACGTAACTGAGAACAGAATGGACACTGGAAAAGGAAATTGCTGTGGGATTGAAACTTAATGGTGGGTAGACTTGAATTGGATCCTTAATGGTGACTTTTAAAAGCATTGTTAATCTGTCAGCATGTGGATAGCATTTGTAGTATTTGCATGAACCTTCACAGTGTCTAGAACCTACCAAATGTTTTCCATTAAGAAAAACCTCTTCTTCCATTAAAAAGATGAGAGTACTTGTTATGGCTTCAATCAACAAATATTATAGAATACAAGAAAAACTTCTAAGGCATGTAAAAAAATTAGACTTTGTCCCTGGCTGTGTTAGGGAGGTAAGGCATAAACATGAGTTAAGCAATCAGAAAAAGTGTGCCCAATGTCATTAAACCATAGGAATCTTAACTGAAAATAAAGACTAATAGAGAAAACAAAAACACCTGGAAGTGAAAAAATGAGGGTTGACTGGTGTTGCAGAAGTGGTATGGAATTGAATCCCTATGCAGAAAGTGGATTCCAACTGGTTCTTGAAGAATGGATACACTTTGTACATTTGGAGAGAAAAGGAGAGCATATTTACTTTACGGGGGGATAAAACGTTCGAGAAGCTATTTTGGTTAGAGAATTAGAGAATTAGAATGAACTAGAAATAAGATTTGTGCGACTCTCTCTCAACCAAAAAAATGGTCCAGGTACACTGACGTGAGCTGAGGTTTTCCCGAATTGAGCCCTGAAGGAAGAAAGATTTTGACCTGTGAATATGAAACACAGCATCAAGGGATGTCTCAGAAAATAGCACCAAGAACAAAACACCAATGAAAGTCAAAGAGACCAGCCCAGAAGTGACCAACCATGAACTTTGGACATGGTTTTCTGGGCTGGTCTCTTTGGAGAGCAGGATTTAGATAGACATGCAATAGGTAAAAATTAGAGATTCTCCAGTGTGTTTATATATATAGTAAGGACTGCAGCTATAGAGACTGTCACCTCATCTGTGGTTGGAGATGGAGCTGCTAAGGCTATCATGCAGATTCCAATATAAATTTGGAATGCTAGTTTGGGACCAAATTATCAGGAAATGTAAATTTTAGCCTGGGGACAGTCATAAATTTTAATTTACTCTGGAGGCATTGTTGATCTCCTGAAAGTTGGGGTAGAACTAACTGATGTAAGAAAACAATACATTTAGAAAGATGACATAGGAGGTTGTTTGTGTATCCCAAGGTAATTGGTGATAAGGATATTGCCCAGAAATTTATATGAGAATGGAAAAAATGAAAAAGATATGGGGCATTGAGAAAAAAAAGAGTTGTTAAGATTCAGTGATTATTTGGCTTCCAAAAGTGGGATCAATAAAATGAATTGAGTCAAAGACAATTATAAGGACTTGAGAATAGTAATGGGGAGAATATTCTGGGAGAGCTGATGGGGGACAGGGAGTGTGAAGATTACAGTTTTTTCAGTTGGCAGGTATGGAAAGTAAAGCATAAAGATTAAGTTATTTACTAAATTTAACTAATCTAGAATTTGTAGTCAACTAAGGTTCTTAGGCATCACTATTTTATAAAGGTGAAATAAATTTATATTTATTAACAAATGTCAATTTGTTATTATGATTGACTCAAGCATTTTATTTTATTTTTTGTGCAAATTGACACAGTATTTTCTGTTTGAGTCAGCATGAATTAGTTAAGCTTTACTCTAATGATTTTGACCTGGTTTCTTGGGAATAGATGCTATTTTACTTCTGTGTAGTATCCTTGGAGCTAGCTACCACGATGAGAATGATCTTTCTGAAGCCAAAGTTCACCCACCATTGAAATTTCTTCCGGTTACAGGCCAGTTGTGGTCTTTCACAAATTTGAAACTTTTGTAGAGGAAGAAGAGAAAGAGGCATTAGGAAAAGACACAGCAAGACAGTTGCCAAGGAGGTAAGAGATAGGAGAAGAGACGATACAATAAGATTTGAAAACAGTGCTTCTTAAACTTTAATGTGCATATGAATCACCTGAGGAATTTTTTTTGCAAGGCAAACTTTGATTCAGTAGTTCTGTGGAAAGGCCCAACAGTCTGCTATTCTAACATGCTCTCGGGAGATACTAACGCTGTTGATCCTTGGACCACATTTTGAGTAGCAAGGTGCTAACAATCAAAGGAGAAGATTTTAAACTAAAAAGGGTTTCTGTGCCGCATTCTTTCACATTGCATTTTCAAACCCACTCTCCACCCTTTCCCACCTTGCAGTATGTCCAGGAGGTTGTCCTTTATGGAGTACAACAGTGGGATTCTTTTCTCTGGCTTCCTGTTGGTTTTGGGCATTACATAAGAGGCATCAGCAGAAACTGGAAAGAGAAATGTGATTGAGGACGTGGTATTTACAGTTAGTTTCGCTCTACCAAGACATATGAATTCCTAAAAATCACCACAGTGTGTAAAAACCACAGAGTTATGGAAAAAATGGTATTGGGGCACAACATTCAAAAACTTAGTGACACACATACGCACAAAGATGGGAACCTAATAAAAGCTGCAGAACAGTTTTGTACTTGTTAAATGTTTAAGAAATACTCATAAATATGTCAATAAATATGGTACTTTACCTTAAAGAGCACTTGAAGTGTGCTTGTGGATGTTAGAAAGGTTGCAGATTGTGAGGTACTATGAAGTGGTAGAAAAAATGTCATCTGAAATTGGAAGAAAATTTGTAACACCAGATGTGAATAGATGTGAATCATAACACACACAATGAACTGAGGTAGCTGGGAGATATTTGAGGTGAATGCATGTATGTGTTTTATGTATTCCTACCCAGTGTGGTTCAATTCTGCAATTTTGTCTGTTCACCTAGTATTTCCTACATATGAATTTGTGCATAAGAAAACATCAAATTTGGTTATACTCAAATTATTCTGTAACGTATCAACAGCATTGGAACAAATCTGCACTTCAAAGCTTTGATGCTCACTGTTCCAGCACCCTACTTAGAGACATGACTCTTGTAGTATCCTCTCTTACAGCTACAGAAATTACTCCTAAGTTATGACAACAACCATTCATTCACCTTGCCCTTCTGACCCAGGGGTTGTAACAGCTCCCTGCTATTTCTAACTTTGGATGATTTCATGATTGACTCTTAGTTTCATTTAACCTTGTCCATATCTTTGTAAATAGTTCCTTTAATGCATGCCCATCAATTGCCTATGCTGTTTGAGTTTGCCACATGGGTCTTTCCAGTCCCCAGACAATGTTCAAATGTGGTTAGTGATGTAAAGAGATCAAGTAGAATTAGGCTTTGGTATCAGCCTTTGAATTTAATTATTACTGATGTCCACTAATTGATATTTTAATGAACTGGTTCGACACACAGTGGCCAGCCAGACCTATTAAAAAGTAAGTTAGATCAAATCATCCCCTTTCTCAAAATCTTGTAATGGCTTCATTTTACTCTTAGAGTAAAACCAAGGGTACTTTTTTTTTTTTTTTTTTTTTTTTTTGGTGTAAACAACAGAAACTTTATTTTTCCTCAGAGTTCTGGAAGCTGAAAGTCCATGAACAAGGTGTTGGCAGGATTAGTTTCTGCTGAGGTTGCTCTGTATCGTGGATGGCTGCCTTCTCTCTGTCCTCATGTGCACATCCCTGTGTTTTCTTTTCTTTTCTGTTTTTTTTTTTTTTTTTTTTTTTTTTTTTTTTTTTTAGTAATTTCAGTATAAAAATAAAGCAAAATATATTTTTTATACTGCCCAGGGATAACTTTATTTTTATTATTTATTTATTTATTTATTTATTTATTATGTTTTATTATACTTTAAGTTATAGGGTACATGTGCACAACTTGCAGGGTTGTTACATATGTATACATGTGCCATGTTGGTGTGTTGCACCCATTAACTTGTCATTAACATTAGGTATATCTTCCAATGCTATCCCTCCTTCTTCCCCCCACCCCACAACAGGCCCTGGTGTGTGATGTTCCCCTTCCTGTGACCAAGTGTTCTCATTGTTCAATTCCCACCTATGAGTGAGAACATGCAGTGTTTGCTTTTTTTGTCCTTGCAATAGTTTGCTGAGAATTATGGTTTCCAGCTTCATCCATGTCCCTACAAAGGACATGAACTCATCCTTTTTTTTATGGCTGCATGGTATTCCATGGTGTATAGGTGCCACATTTTCTTAATTCAATCTATCATTGATGGACATTTCAGTTGGTTCCAAGTCGTTGCTATTATGAATAGTGCCACAATAAACATACGTGTGCATGTGTCTTTATATAGCATGATTTATAATCCTTTGGGTATATACCCAGTAATGGGATGGCTGGGTCAAATGGTATTTCTAGTTCTAGATCCTTGAGGAACTGCCACACTGTCTTCCACAATGGTTGAACTAGTTTACAGTCCCACCAACAGTGTAAAAGTGTTCCTGTTTCTCGACATCCTCTCCAACACCTGTTGTTTCCTGACTTTTTAATGATTGCCATTCTAACTGGTATGAGATGGTATCTCATCGTGGTTTTGATTTGCATTTCTCTGATGGCCAGTGATGATGAGCATTTTTTATGTGTCTGTTGGCTGCACAGATGTCTTCTTTTGAGAAGTGTCTGTTCATATCCTTCACTCACTTTTTGATGGGGTTGTTTTTTTTCTTGTAAGTTTGTTTGAGTTCTTGGTAGATTCTGGATATTAGCTCTTTGTCAGATGAGTAGATTGCAAAAAATTTCTCCCATTCTGTAGGTTGCCTGTTTACTTTGATGGTAGTTTCTTTTGCTGTGCAGAAGCTTTTTAGTTTAATTAGATCCCATTTGTCAATTTGGCTTTTGTTGCTATTGCTTTTGGTGTTTTAGACAAGAAGTCCTTGCCCATGCCTATGTCCTAAATGGTATGGCCTAGGTTTTCTTCTAGGGTTTTTATGGTTTCAGGTCTAACATTTAATTAAGTCTTTAATCCATCTTGAATTAACTTTCGTATAAGATGTAAGGAAGGGATCCAGTTTCAGCTTTCTACATATGGCTAGCCAGTTTTCCCAGCACCATTTATTAAATAGGGAATCCTTTCCCCATTTCCTGCTTTTGTCAGGTTTGTCAAAGATCAGATGGTTTTAGATGTGTGGTATTATTTCTGAGGGCTCTGTTCTGTTCCATTGGTCTATGTCTCTGTTTTGGTACCAGTACCATGCTGTTTTGGTTACTGCAGCCTTGTAGTATAGTTTGAAGTCAGGTAGCGTGATGACTCCAGCTTTGTTCTTTTGGCTTAGGATTGTCTTGGCAATGAAGGCTCTTTTTTGGTTCCATATGAACTTTAGTTTTCCAATTTGGTGAAGAAAGTCATTGGTAGCTTGGTGGGGTTGGCATTGAATCTGTAAATTACCTTGGGTAGTTCAGTGGCTTACAAGACTTCACATAGCCTGGTTTCTTGCTGCATCTCTGAATTCGCCACATTCCAGGATTAATAATTTATTTTTCTCCCTTTGTTCCAGTAACACTGGCCTTCTTGTGGTCTTTGAACACACCAGGTGGGCTTCTGCCTCATGTTCTTTGCGTTGGGGCTTCCTTCTGTTTGGAACATACTCTCCAATACATTTGCATGGCTTACTCTTTCCTCTACAAGTATTTATTTAAATGTTATACTTTCAGTGAAATTTATTTTGATCTCCCATTTAGAATTGCAACTCACTCCCCACAACTCATTGGCCCTCTTAACAAGCTCTATTGTTGTTTCCCACAGCACTGCCATGTTTTAACATGCTGTGTATTGTTTATCTACCTGTTTTTAAAAACTTTTTTAACTTTCAATACTAACTAGAATAAAAATTCTCAGAGGGCTGAAAATTTGGGGTCTAGTTTTTATTATTTATTTTTTTCTTTTATTTTTTATTTATTTATTTTTTTATTATACTTTAAGTTCTAGGGTACATGTGCACAATGTGCAGGTTTGTTACATATGTATACTTGTGACATGTTGGTGTGCTGCACCCATCAACTCGTCAGCACCCATCAACTCGTCATTTACATCAGGTATAACTCCCAATGCAATCCCTCCCCCCTCCTAGGGTCTAGTTTTTAAATAGATATTTCCCAAATTATGAATGAACTGTCTGATATGTGAATATGCCACTGCTGATGCAACATGTGCTTTGGGTTTTCTTTTCAATAATGTAGACAAGTGTTTGCAGATGTATCTTAACTGAACACATTTGAAGGCTGTTTTCTGAATGAAGGGTACAATTTGTAACCAAGAACATATTTTCTAAGTATGAAGGTACCTGACTTTTCTGACTGGATCAGACTATTCATTCACTGAAAAACTAAGTGATATTGTCCAAATTAAAATAGTTTCAAGTTATAAAAATATTACTTTAATGAAAAGAGGGAGGGGTCTACCAAATTACCACAGGCCCTTGGGAACCATCCCAGAAGTGTAATGTCTGACCCATCTAGGAATCTTCTTGACATCATCCCTGAAGTTAATCATCCAGTCACAGCTTGAAAACATTTCAGGTTCTGCTTTACATTTTATTAGGTTTTATTAGAAGTCATTGTTTGAATGAAAAAAAGTGTTCCTCTTCAATAGCTCCAGGCAGGCACTATGGCAATAACATAGCACAATTTCTTCCACTAAAAACAGGACTTCTTTTTGTGTTTAAGGTTCATTTCTATGAAGCTCTGAAACCTGGAAATTCTCCCTTGCAGTCTAAGCCACACCTAGCCTTACTTTTTCTCAGAACAGAAATAAAATCTTGTCCACTTTTCAATATTTATCTGTATTTTGCTAGAAAGAGTTTGGTTTTGCATTCTTATAATTATTACTAGTATCGTAAGTTCTGAAGTGACTTAAGGCCCACAAATGAATGAATGACTTCTGAGGATACAAATGAATTACATTTCATAGTTTGAAAGTTTAAAGAATGTACCTTCGTTTTTCTCTCAACATTCTTAGCTTTAGCTAGGATAGATAAATTCTTCAAGGATTGGAGTTTTCATTCATTTACACATGTAAATAATGAGGGTTCATAAGAGCTCCAGAAAATCTCTTTCCTTGTATTTCTATCTAAGAATAACTTTTATTGAACTTTCAGGACTAGTTTAAGACACATTTTATTAAGTGGAAGTCACTGAGTTAGGTATAAGATAAGGCCACTCTTTTTATTATGATGCAACTAATTCTAAAAAATATTTAAATTAGGGATCTATTTTACTGTTCTTAATTGAATGACTCAAAACAAAGATAAAAGTAAAACTTTAATTCATATGTTTAAAACAGATTTTGTGAATGACAGTTATGTAAATTCTTATAGAACACTAGTACAATGACATCTAAATCATAAATATATTCAATTAGTTTTGCATTTATTCAGTGTTTACAGAGTACTAATTATGTGAAAGTATTGTAGTAAAATGACAAAGAAGACTGGCTCTTTATACTACATTTCATGTTTTCATATTGGAAGACACATTACTCCTAAAATTGGTAAATGACAGGCTTTGGGCAACTGAATTACAGTTTTTGCTACCTTATAATGAAAATCCTCCTTATATAGATATCCAAAAATAAATGCTATTCTCTACTTGGTTACAGTATATTCATTTATGTCACACTGACTAAGAAGCTCCACACTTGAAAAAAGGAATCTTACAGTTCTTCTGTATTCCTGAAGTGCCTAACTGAAGTGTTAGTCGAGGAGTGGAAACTGAATAAATGTGTTGAGTGATGTAAAATAATTCATGTAATCATGTGTATGTTTAGTGACAAGCTGATGAAGCATCTGTTAAGTTGAATTTTTGTTTATGCAGATATTTAGTTGCTCTTTATACATACTCTTAAGTTGGAAAAGTCTTTACTATAATCACATAAACACTAAGTATAGACGAAATTATACATAACTCTTATCAAGTTTTTGCAAAGTTTAATGTGGGAAAATTCTGAACTAGGAATTATTTTTCTCCAGGGATTGTTTTCTCTTTCAGGAAAATCAAATACCCAGACATGATGGGAAATCATCGCAGAATATAGAAGACAAACAAAACAACAACAACAAAAAGTCCACAGTATCTATAAGTCCAGTGACAGTATTTTTAGACACTTACACTGATAAAGAACAGAACAGCCATTGTTCAGTTTCACCAGATAAAGAATGGGCATAAAAGTGACATGCAATAAAATAATTTAGTATCTTCCTAACAGCTGGCCTACAGTGAGACTTGCAGATGGGAAGGTGCACTCTGAGGAAGGCATTGATGATACCAGCACCAAGTGCAGATCCACAGAGATTCACTTCCTCCGCCGGTTCTCTATTCTCGAATAAAAAGAGAAAACATACATGAATGGATGCAACATCTGTTGAATTGTTTTTAATGTGCCAAAGTAAAGTGGGATTTTCAGTTTAAGAAACAGAGTTTAAAAAAGAAGTAAGGAGAAAAATGTGTCGCAAAATTAGGAAAGGAAATATTTATGTAAAGAAATCTTCAAGAGAAATAATGTAAATATCCCACTGAAGATAGGTTGACAGGCAGCTTGATGGCATAGCTGATTGAAACAGACAAGAGATTCTGGATTTAAAAAATACAGTGACAATTAAATGCAACAGAAATTTGGTTCAGTTGGGCTTTAGGGAAAACATAATTTTTTTGTCACACACATTTCTGCTGCTTGTTGATTTATGGGGAGAGACTGGCATTGAAGAAAAGGAGGATATCAGCCAAACTGTCTAAGGTGAGGAAGATCTCATATAATGTTGCAATCACAGAAAGGTGTCAGGCAGCTGACCAAGGGTGGTAACTTCCCATTCCTGAAAGTCAAGGAGGATTTAACATCAAGCATGAAAGCTCATTACAGAGAAATAAGAGCAAAGAACATCAATGATGTGAGTGTAAGAAAACTAGCAAGGAAGACAACTGTCATAATTTATAGGCTAATCTGAATATCTATCTGTCTGTCATCTATCTATCTATGTCTATCTATCTATCTATTTCAGACTAAGATATTAATCAAATGTATTTATGTTCAATATTGAATATTGAATGTGGATTATTACCAATAAATAATTCCTTGGCTTCCTATCTAATCCTATTGGTTAGGATCCTCCTGCCTCAGCCTCCTGAGTAGCTAGGACTACCACACCAAGGTAATTTTTAAAATTTTTTGTAGAGTCAGGATCTCACTATGTTGCCCATTCTTGATCTTCTGGCCTCACGAGATCCTCCTGCCTTGGCCTCTCAAGGTGCTGGAATTACTGGCATGAACCACCATACCTGGCCTATTATTGTTAAATTTTGATTTTAAAATGGAGAATATATAAATATGTATCATTAAGCAATTGGTCAAATTATAATTTTTCTCTTCAAGATAATGTATAAACTATTTATTATATGCAACTATATGAAAGATAAGAATAAGTACTTAAGTGGAATTCTCTCAAAGGTAGGTTTAGAACAAGAAAAATGCTATTATGCATATATATTATGCTATTATATACACAGAGATATGTATGTTTGCCTATGTGAAGGATGCTTCTAGAAAAATGTACTTGGAGGAATTATTTGAGTGGTGAGGGGCCGAGAGACTGGGGTAGAAGGAAAATTACTTTTTATTATACATATTTTGTATTCCCTAAATTTTGTAGCATGCATATATTGTATAATGAGAACAACAGATACAGGTAGCACTTTGCGTTGCTCAGACATACATAAATCACAGTTACCAGTTAGTTAAATAGTGTCTGTCCCTCAAAAACATGGTTAAAATTTCAATTGTCAATGTATATTAACTGCAAGTAATCACATAAGGTACAAACTTGGCTGCTAGCTCTTCAGTTCACAAATCAAAATGCAAATAAAAGATGATGTTCAACATGATATATGACCAACCACATCACTTCTTCCAAAATTGGGTGATTAATAGTTACTGCACTACTGTTATTTGGTTCACTCACAAACAGCAAAGTGTTTTGTTGTATTTGTCTCTAGTTAATGAAATCATGTGGCATTTTATAAGAATGGATAAAGAGGAAATTGGCTAACAAAGATGAATGCGCACCAGAGAAACAAAAGTGAAAATATTGAAATGTGAGGATAATGTAAACAGAGTTATAGAAGAAATACCTGATGTGAAAATGTTGATAAGGCCATCATTTGAGACACTAGATATAGAGCTTGAGCAAAGCAAGAGGTGAACTTACCAACATAATGGGGAAAGTGGCCATGATTAAAGGATAAATATGTTCCAGAAGAATTGACACTGGCAAAAACAACTTCACATTAAAGCCACCCTTAGAGATGTTTCATGACATGGAAAGCACAAAGCATAAAATTTTGGAAGCCGATCCAAAGTTGGAAAGGAATATGACAAGTTGCCAAGGCATAACAAGGATGATTGATTCATATGAAGAATTATGAAATGAGAGGAAGGCAAGCACTGTTTTGCACTATTCTCAGTAAGTTTTTACAAAAAAGAAATCATGTTTCTCATGTTTTAAGTTACTCTGTATTAAATACATATTGGGTTCACTATTTTGTATTTCCCTATACATTCATAACTAATAAGAAAAGAGTTTTCAATGTTTTGATAAAGATTTTAAAAGGCCACAGACAGTTGCAATTTTTCTCATTGATTGTTAAGATGGTTTGCACAGTTTCAGCTTGCATGATCATTTTTATGATGCCACATGACTGTGTGAAGCAAGGGCTACTTATACAGTATTTTAAAGAAACAACTGCAGCTCTTTAAGATTTATTAAACTAATAAGTAATTCCTAAAAATTATATAAAATCATCATTGTTCTTTTTGCTTTTCTATGAACAAGTTAATCAAAATAACACCAGAAATGAAAATTAATTTCTGTTTAAAAGTTTAAGACATTTATAAGGGAGATAATGAGATTAAAAATGTTTGGTGTCTGCTCTGCTTTTAACTCAGGCCAACTCATCAACATACCTTGTGACTGATTATTGATTAAAATGAGCCCTTTGCACTCTAATATACGTCATTCTCAATATCCATGTTCAGGTGTGTGCTGGCTTTTCAGGTTCTGACACTGCAGCCTTTGTCCGTGACCCACTTTTTTCTTGAAGACAGCAGATACTTGGTTGGTAGATTTGTATCCATGCCGCCATTCCGTATCCAAGTGGAGGATTTAGGCCATTTACATTCAAAGTTAGTATTGAGATGTGAGATGCTGTTTTATTCATTGTGCTAGTTGTTGCTTGAATACCTTGTTTTTTATTTTTTCTTTGTATTATTGTTCTATAGACCCTGTGAGATTTATGCTTTAAGAAGGTTATATTTTGTTGTATTTCAAGGTTTTGTTTCAAGACTTAGAACTCCTTTTACCAGTTCTTATAGTGCTGGCTTGGTAGTGACAAATTCTCTGAGAATTTGTCTGTCTGAAAGACTTTATTTATCCTTCATTTATGAAGCCTAGTTACGCTGGATACAAAATTCTTGGCTGATAGTTTATTGTTTGAGGAGGTTAAAGATAGGACCCCAATTCCTTCTGGCTTGTCAGGTTTCTGCTGAGAAATTTGCTGTTAATCTAATAGGTTTTCCTTTATAGGTTATCGAGTGATTTTGTCTCACAGCTCTTAAGATTTTTTTCCTTCATCTTGGCTGTAGATAATCTGATGACTATGTGCCTGGGTGATGATCTTTTAGCAATGAATTTCCCAGGTGTTCTTTGAGCTTCCTGTATTTTGATATCTAGGTCTTTAGCAAGGCTAGGGAAATATCTTTATTCCCTCAAATATGTTTTCCAAACCTTTAGATTTCTCTTCTTCCTCAAGAACACCAATTATTCTGAGATTTGACCATTTAACATAATCCCCAATTTTTTGGAGACTTTTTTTTTTTTTTTAAGATTCTTTTGTCTTTGCCTTTGTATGATTGGGTTAACTCAAAAGCCTTGTTTTTGAGAACTCTGAAGTTCTTTTGTCTACTTGTTTGAAATCTATTGTAGAAACTTTCCAGTGCATTTGTATTTCTTCAAGGGTGTCTTTCATTTCCAGAAGTTGTGATTTTTTTTTTTCTTTATGATCTCTATTTCTCCGGAGCAGTTTTCATCCATATCCTGTATTCATTTTTTTTTTTTTAATTTTTTAAAGTTAGTTTTCACCTTTCTCTGGTATCTCCTTGAGTAGCTTAATAATCAACCTTTTGGGTTATTTATCTGGCAATTCAGATATTTCTTCTTAGTTTGATCCATTGTTGGGAAGCTACAGTGGTCTCTAGGGGGTCTTTATAGAACCTTCTTTTGTCATTTTAACAGAATTACTTTTCTGATTCCTTCTCATTTAGGCAGACTATGTCAGTGGAAAATCTATAACTCAAGGGCTGCTGTTCAGATTCTTTTGTCCCATGGGTGGTCCCTTGATGTGGTGCACTCTTTCTCCTAGGAACAGGGCTTCCTGTGAGCCAGATTGCAGTGGTGGTGGTTGTTCTTCTGGATCTAGCCACCTAACAGGGTTATCAGGCTCCGAGCTGGTGCTGGGGAATGTCTGCTAAAGGCTATGTAATTCAATCCATCTTCAGGTCTCCCAGCCATGGATACTAGCACCTGCTCTGATGGAGGTGGCAGGGGAGTGAACTGAACTCTCTGAGAGTCCTTGATTGTAGATATGTTTAGTGTGCTGGCTTTCTTGAATGCTGGTTATGTTAGCAGTGAAGTTGTCATGTAGACAGATTCAGGGCCACCAGTTAGCCAAGATGTTGCAGGCAGTGGAATTAGCTGTTGTTTTTCTCCTTCCTTGGAACAGGGTTATTCTGTCATGAGTTGCTGTCACATCCTGAGTTGGTTGGCCTCCAGCCAGGAGGTGGCACTTTTTTTTTTTTTTGAGACGGAGTCTCTCTCTTGCCAGGCTGGAGTGCAGTGGTGCCATTTCGGCTCACTACAACCTCTGCCTCCTGGGTTTAAGTGATTCTCCAACCTCAGCATCCCGAGTAGGTGGGACTACAGGTGCACGCCACCACACTCAGCTAATTTTTGTATTTTTAGTAGAGACAGGATTTCACCATGTTGGCCAGGATGGTCTCAATCTCTTGACCTTATGATCCACCCCACCTTGGCTTCCCAAAGTGCTGGGATTACAGGCATGAGCCAACATGCCTGGCCAAGGTGGCACTTTTAAGGGAGCACTAGCTCTAATAGTGGAAGGGGGACATAAACTGCGCTAAGTTGGCCAGGATAAGTATCTGGGTTTCTCAGGCAATGGGTGGGGTCATAAGGCTCCCAAGAGTTTATGTCTTTTGTGATTGGCTACCAGGGCAGGTAGAGAAATACCATCAGGGGTAGGGGCAGGGTTTGGCAGGTCTGAACTCAGACACTCCTTGGGCAGAACTTTCTGTGGCCACTGTGTGGCATGGAGGCATAGTTCTTAAGCCAGTGAGGTTCCAGAGGGGATTATGGCTGCCTCTGTCCCCCGGGAATTGGGGAAAAGCCATAGCAATGGGCCTCACCCAGCTCCCATGCAGTTGGTAAGGCTGGTCTTGCTCCTGCCGTGCCCCACTAACAGAGCTGAGTTTATATCCAGGCAGCCTGTGTGTGGACTAAGACCTAGCCCCAGGCTATAAATTTTCCTGCTGAGAAAGCAAACATGGCTTTCAGGCCATGCCCCTTCCTGTCTGCCCACACTGTCTGCCACTACTCTTGCTCTTCTTTCTGGAGCAGTTCCCATTCACCCCCAAATTATGCTCAAAGGAGTTTTTACACAGTCAAAATTATTACAAAGTTCAGTTGGAAGTTTCTTTCACCTTGTAACCCCTCCCAAATTCCACCAGCTGCCTTTCCCCAGTGCCCCCATGAGATATAGTCAGGGATGGCTTCCCTGGGCTTGAGCTGGAGAATGGCTGTGCTTCGGCTTCTTCCACTGCTGCTTCTAGTTTTATATTTTATTCTAAATTCATTTCAGCTCTAGGTAATGTTAAATCCTTCTCTTGTAATCTGGACTTTTGGGTTTCCCAGTGGGGACATGTGTTCACAGGCAGGTTTTCCCCCCTCTCACACCTTGGGAACTCACAGTTTTTTGCCTGTCTCATGGAATTTGCAGTGGCTTGCTGCTTTTTTACTTAAAGAATCTGTGAATTCTTACAGTTTTCCTGGTATGCTCCTGCATCTGTTCCTGGAGCAAAAGTGCACAGCCGAGGACTCCACACACTGTTCCATCCATCCAAATGGAAGTTGCATGTCAGCCCTGCCTCTATCTACCATGTTCCCAAGTCTCAACATTGCTTAATTTTTTTTTTTTCATTCTTTTTTCTTTTGTCTCCTCTGGCAGTGCATTTTCAAATAGCCTGTCTTCAAGCTCAATAATTATTTCTCCTGCTTCATCAATTCCACTGTTAAGAGACTCTGATGCATCCTTCAGTATGTTGATTGCACTTTTGAATTCTTGACTTTCTGCTTGATTTTTAATTCAATCTCTTTGTTAAATGTATCTGATAGAATTTTGAATTCATTCTCTGTGTTGTTTTGAATTTCACTGAGTTTTCTCAAAACAGCTATTCTGAGTTCTCTGTCTGAAAGGTCACATATCTCTGTCTCTCTGGGTTGGTCCCTGGTGCCTTACTCAGTCCATTTGGTGAAATCTTGTTTTTCTGGATGGTCTTGATGCTTGCAGATGGTTTCTGGTGTCAGGGCATTGAAGAGTTAGGTATTTGTTGCAGTCTTCACAATCTTGGCTTGTTTGTACCCATCCTTCTTCGGAAGTCTTTCCAGGTACTCATAGGGACTTAGATGTTGTGATCATTGCAGTTTTTGGTCAATGTGGCCATATCTGCATTAGGGAGCACCCCAAGACCAGTAATGATATGGCTGTTTCAGACCTATAGAGGTACACCTTTGTGGTCTTGAATAAGATCATAAAGAATTATCTGGATTACCAAAAAGAGAATCTTGTTCTATTCCCTTACTTTCTCCAAGACAAAGGGAGTCTCTCTCTCTATTTCTGTACTGAACTATCTGATGCTGGGGGAAGGGTGACACAAGCACCCAAGTGGCCACTGCCACTGGGACTGTGCTGGGTCAGGCCTGAAGCCAGCATAACACTGGATCTTGACCAAGTCCTGCTGTAACCACTATCTGACTACTGCCCATATTTGCTCAAGAATCTAGGGCTCTACAATTATCAGGTGACAAAGTCAGCTAGTCTTGTGTCCTTCCCTTCAGGGTGACAAGTTCTCCTGGGTAGTAAAAAGGCCCAGAAATGCCTGCCAGGAGCCAGGACCTGGAATCTACCTGGTGCTCTATTCTACTGCAGATGAGCTGGCACTCAAACCACAACACAAAGTTCTTCCTACTCTTCCTTGCTCTTTCCACAGGCAGAGGAGTTTCTCTCCATGGCCACACCACCATAGGATCATGGGGGCTACTGCCAGGCCACCACTGATGTTCGCTCAAAGGCCATGGGTATTTTAGTCAGCTTGTGGTGAATGCTGCCAGGCCTGGGACTTACGCTTCAGGGAACTGGGCTCCCTTCTGCCCAGGTCAGGTCCAAAAATGTCATCCAAGAGCCAAGTCCTTAAATTAGACTGCACAAGCCCACTTTATGTTCTACCCCACTCTGTCAGAGCTGGTACCTAAGGTAGAAGACAAAAATCCTTTTTACTTATGCAGAAAGAGTCTCTTTATGCATTTATTTTACTTATGCAGAAAGAGCCACTACATCTGGAAATACGATGGGTCACGCCTTCCTTGTAGATAGCATGTTTCAGATTCTTGTTCACGACCCATGGCATGTCCTACCTGGTTACTGCTGCTGCTAATTCAAGGACCAGGGGCTTTTTAGCCAGTAGGTAACTACTGCTACCAGGACTGGATCCTTTCCTTTAAGGTAGTGGGTTCTCTTCTGGCCCAGGGTGTGCTAGGAATTTCATCCAGATCTAGGGCCTGAAATGCGGTCTCATGACTGTCTGGTTCCTATTTTACTGTGGCTGAGATGGTATCCAAGTTGCAAGTTAAATTTCTCTTTACTCTTGCCTCTCTTCTCTCCCAGTGGAAGGAAGGATTCTCTTTCAGAGCCGTAAGCTGTGCTGCCTGGGGTTGGGGGAACGTTGGTACAAGCACTCCCTTGGCCACTCCAGCTGGTGTCTCACTAGGCCATGTGTCCCTCAAGTCCACTGGCTCTCAACCCAGCACAGCATTACAACTTGTCTAGCAGTTGCAGTTCTTGTAGCCTAGACTGACTTTCTAGTTTATTTAGGATCCCAGAACAGTTTAGCCCAAGGTAGTGAGGCTTGCTGGAACTCAAATTCGGAGAGCTAGGATAGATGATCTCCCTCTGGCTAGGGCTGGCCTAACTGTTCGTTTTGTGGGTGTTTATTAAGTTCTACCCAGTGTTATTTTTGCTGGGACAGGGGAGCATTGAGTTCCAATGTGAAGTTCCACAATCAGTTCACTTCCCTCCCTCTAGTGCACAGATACTCTGTGCCACATGGCTGCTGCAGGGTGATAGGGAGGGTGGCATCGGAAATTTAAGACTGTCTCTTCTCCCCTTCATTCTTTCTGTGAATGAAGTTAAAACCAGATACTATTATCATTCGCCTGATTTTTGGTTTAGAAGAAGACTTTTTTGTGAAGATAGTTGTTAACCTGGTGTTCTTCTGAGGAAGACGTTCAGTGGTGGCTTCTTTTTGGACATCTTGTTCTGCCTCCTTCTTCTTCAATTTATCTTACCAGTGTTTTATAATAATTTTCCTTCTCAAGTCTGTCACTACTTTGGTTAAATCGATTCCTGGGTAGTTTATATTCTTTATAACTTTTGTAAATAGGATTGCTCTCATGACATCCTTTTCAGATATTTCATTGTTAGCTTATATAAATGCCACTGATTTTTATAAGTTGATTTTGCATCCTGCAACTTAGTGAATTTGTCAGTTCAAAGAGTTTCTTGGTGGAGTCTTTAGGTTTTTCTAAATATGAGATTATGTCATCTGTGAAAAAGGCTAATTTGACTTCTTTCTTTCGAATTTGGATGCCTTTTTTTCTTTTTATTGCCCAATTGCAAAATGTTTGGTAGAATGCAGCAGTGAAGCCAACAGGTTCTGGGCTTTTATTTGATGGGAATTTTTTTTATTACAACTTTGATCTCATTACTCAATATTGGTTTGTTGAAGTTTTGTATTTCTTCATTGTTCTTTCTTGGGAAATTGTATACATCTAGGAATTTATCAATTTTTTTCTAAATTCTCCAATTTGTTTGAGTTTATGGTAATAGGCTCTAATGAGTCTTTATATTTCTGTGTTCTCAGTTGTTAGGTCTGCATTTTCATTTCTGATTTTATTTATTTGTATCTTTTCTCTTTTTTTCTTAATCTAGCTGAAGATTTATTGATTTTGTTTAACTTTTCAGAAAACCGACTTTTCATTTAATCTGTATTTTTATTACAATTTTATTTCTGCTCTAATATTTATTACTATTTTATCCTTTTACTAATTTTGTGTTTGGTTTGTTCTTGCTTTTCTAGTTCCCTGAGGTGTTTCAGTAGGTTGCTTATTCCAGGTCTTTTTACTGTTTTGATATAGGTGTTTATTGCTATAAACTTGCCTTTTCATATTTCCTTTGATGTATCCCATAGATTTCGGTATGTTGTGTTTCCATTTTCATTCATGTTAAGAAATTTTAAAATTTTCTTCTTCATTTCATTTGCCCATTGGGTATTCAGGAGCATATTGTTAAATTTCCATGTGTTTGTGTGATTTCTGAAGTTTTACTGGTTATTGATTTCTAGTTTTATTTCACTGTGGTCAGAAAAGACACTGTATTTTTTAAAATCTGTTGAGACTTGTTTTGTGGATTAAAACATGATCTATTCTGAAGAATGTTCCATGTGCTGATGAACAGAATGTGTATTCTGCAGCAGCTGAGTGAAATGTTCTGTAAATGTCAGTTCAGCCTATTAGGTCTAGTGTGTAATTCTATGCCAATGTTTCTTTGTTCATTATCTGTCTGGATGATCTATCTATTAGGGAGAGTGGGGTGTTGAAATTCCTTACTATTATTGGATTGCAGCCTATCTCTCCCTTTAAGTTTATTAATATTTGCTTTACATACTTGGTATTGTATGCATAGACAGTTATAATTGTTACATCATCCTCCTGAATTCATTCATTTGTCATTAAATAGTGACCTTCTTGGTCTCATTTTTGCAGTTCTGATTTGTAGTCTCGTTATTTGATGTAAGTATAGTTACTCCTGCTTTTTTGGGTTTCCTTTTGCATGGAATATCTTTTTCCACCTCTTTAGTTTCAGTCTATGTGTATCCGTATAAGCAACGTTGCTTTCTTATAGGCAGCACATAGTTAGGTCTTATTTGTTTGTTTTAATCCATTCAGCCACTCTATGCCTTTTAATTGGAGAATAAGTCCATTTACTTTCATTGCCATTATGATAAGTAAGGAATTACTACTGCCATTTTGTTGTTTGTTTTCTGGGTTATTTCTTCTCACTTCCTTTCTTACTATCTTCTTTTGTGGTTAAGTGATTTTTCTCTGACAGTATGTTTTAATTCACTGCTTTTCATTTTTAATGAATCCATTGTAGGTTTTTGCATTGTGGTTACCATGAGGATTACAAAAAACATCATATAGATATAACAAGTTATCTTAAGCAGATAACAACTTAGCTAACAAAGAAAAAAATGGAAACAAAGAAAAAAAAGGAAAACTTTTAAAACTTTAACTGCATCCCTTCCTCATTTTGACTTTATGTTGTTTTAATTTACACATTTAAATTTTGCCTATCTCTTAACAGGCGGGTGTAGGTATGATTGTTTTTGATAGATTTGTTTTTTGGGCTTCATACTAGAATTATGACTGGATTGAACACCACAATTACAACATTAGAGTATTTTGGTTTATCTGTGTACTTAATTTTGCCAATGGGTTTTATATCTTTGAATGTTTTACTTTGCATGTTAGCACTTTTTTACTTTCAGAATGAAGAACTCCCTTTATCATTTATTGTAAAAATGAGTCTGGTAGTGGTAAATTCTCTTGGCGTTTGTTTTTCTGAGAAAGATTTTGTCTCTCCTTTTTTGAAGAATAGCTTTGCTGGAGACTGTATTCTTGGATGGCAGGTGTTTTTTTTTTTTTTTTTTTTTTTTTTTCCTTTCAGCATTTTGAAAATATTGTCCCATTCCCTCATGGGCTGTATGATTTTTATCGTGTTTGTGGCCAGATGAATTGGTGCTCCTTTAGGTGTTATTTGCTTCTTTTCACTTGCTGCTTTTAGAATCCTCTCTTTGTCCTTACCTTTGAGTATTTGACTATTAAATACCTTGGGGTAGTCTTATTTGGATTAAATCTCCTTGTTGTTTTCTGACCTTCCTGTACCTGGATATTTAATTCTTTCCCAAGTTTTGAAACATTTTTTGGTTATTACTTCTTTGAACAAATTTTGTACCCTTTCCTTTTGCTCAATTCTATCTTGAACACAAATAATTCTTAGATTTGGCCTTTTGAGGTAACTTTCTATATCTCTTAGGCAATCTTCATTTTTTTCATTGTTTTTCTCTCTGCTGAGTATTTTGAAATAATCTTTCTTTTATCTCACTGATTCTTTCTTCTGTTTGATACATTCTGTTATTGAGAGCCTCTAATGAATTCTTAAGTTCAGCATATGTATTTCATTTCTTGATATGTTTTGAATTGCTTTTCTGTGTTACGTTAGAGATCACTGAGTTTCTTTAAAACTGCTGTTTTGAATTCTTGATAAGAGAGTTCACATATGACTGCTTTGTTAGTGTCAGTCACTAGTTCCTTGTTTTGTCCATTTGAGGAGGCCATGGTTCCTTGTTTGCTGTTGTTTTTTGTGGAAGTACAACTATGTCTTTGGATTGAAGGATTAATTATTTATTCCAGTCTTCTCTGTCTGACTTGTTTTGATTTTGGGAGGATATATTTGCTTAAAGATTCTTCACACTTTACCTGTTGATATTCTTTTTTCTTTTATTTCCCCCACTAGGTGGTTGCCTACTTTTCGGCACTAGATGGTGCATTAAGCCCAGGCTTGATTTTGTTCTAGCAAATAGTGAAAGTGCCACCCATCCCAAACTGGGGAGGTTCCAAAGGAGATATCCCAGAAGTGCGAGTAGGCTGACTAGGGGTCCATGCCCTGGGGACCTGTGTAACAAACCTCCTACTATATGGTGCTGCTGAACAGTCACTCTGTTTTGGCATCATCTTTGACTGAATTACAGCACACTATTTCTGGAGCTAGGAATGATAGTCCCACCCTGTGTCCCTGGCTATCCTCAAGGATATTCTTCCCTCTAGACACTGCCAGTGTTTCCTGTGGGTTGAGGCATGAACGTATCTTCTGCCAGGGAAGCCAAAATGCTGCTTGTCCACATCGATCTCACTTTTTCCAGTGTAGAAACTATGAATTGAAAGGAAATTGTCTTTGCACTTAGTGTCAGGTGGATTGCAGGAAGATTGCTGTGAATATGGAAGTCTAAGTCTCTTTCTGTTGGCTTAGAGTTTTTCCACTTCTCTGTGGTCTCAGGAACTGTCTTATCTTCATATTTGAGTTCTGGTATATTGCTGGTGATAATCTTAGCACTGTATAATTCTTTTCAGTTTTCTATGAAGGGTAGTAAAGCCAGCTTGCTCCCATACTGCCGTTTTAGAACTTGAAGGTAGCACCTACTTTAGACAAAAGCTAACCAAAGGCAGAAGGAGTATTAATGGTAAGATTTTTTTTAAAGCATCACAAGGAACAAAAAAGATAATTTCTTATTAATAAACAGGAACAATGCATCACAAAGATATAAAGATCCTGAAAACTTATGTTCTTTAAAACCTAACCTCAGGGTAAAAGATATATAATGAACAGAAATAGGAAGATCATGAATAAATTATACATCTTAATGGGTGGTTTTAAAATACTTCTTTTTGACAATGAATGACAAAACAGACAAAAACAATTGGGAATAATAAAAATTTAAAGAATATAATTAATAAGTTGGATTTGATGAATATAGAACCTAGCATTCATAGAAAATGTTCACTCATTTCCAGCAAACATAGAGCATTTATCAAGATGTCCACATAAAGAACCCCAAATAAGTATTTGCAAAATTATAATTTTTCATTCTTTGTTTTATAACCTCAATGTAGTAAATTTGGAAATTAGAGAAAGAAGAAAATTGCAATGCCTATATTTTTGGAATATAAAGTAAACAAAAACTCAGCACTTTGGTAAAAATTCCTAAACCAAAAAAATTATACTGTGAATTATAAATAATTATTGTAGGAAAAGAAAGGTTTTTTTGGTCACTTATTAGAAGGTTTACAGTGAAGACACATATAACAAAAGACAGATTAACAAGGCATACATACAAATATATTTAATTACAAAGCTATATACAAATTTATTGAATGTAAATTTTATGTGATACAGGAAGCTTCATAAGAAAATGAAGACCCAAAGAAGTAGAAATCTGTGTATTTTTATGCTTAAGTTTGATGAAGAGTGAGCAGTCATGGAAAAATATGGTTGAACAAATAGATTGTGATCCGATGGCAATAAATGAAGGGAGCTTAGTAATGCCTATTTGTTCAGATTATTTTCTGTGCTCCATTGTCTTTAGAAATAAAGATATTCCTTTAACTCTGGTTAGATATCGTGTGAAAGTCTTATGCCCTGCTTCAGGGAAAGGTTAGAAAATTCTTTCTAGGTCTTTCGATCTGCTTCAGGGAAGAAGGGTGGGAGAAGGTCAGAGAGACCCTTTTACTTCTGCAGTTTTCTCAAAAATTTTTAGCTTAAAATAGTATCCCAAAGTGCCATATCTAGATTAGCATGTTCTGAGCCCATCATTAGAATTAAATGACATGGGAAATAAAATATTTGTGAAATAAAAACATGACTGTTTTTATATTTAAATTTATATATTAGAAAACACAAATAAAGAGACACAATATTTAACCTACAAGCTTGGAAAATTAAAAATGATGAGGAGTTAAATAAGTAGAAGGAATAAGGTAAAAGAGATGTTAATAAAATGTGAAAGAAAAGGAAAATTGAAAGGTGTAACAAAACCAATCAAAAGATTTAAAACAGTATAGGCAAATAACCTGGTAAGGTTTATCAGTGAAAAAAGAGAAAGAGCAAAACTGAACAATTTTAGGAAGGGAAAAGAGGACATGAACACAGATATTGTAGAAATTTAAAAAAATCTCTACAGTGGCAAAAACATTTATGAAATGAACAATTTTCAAAATAAATTTAAATTAAGAACAGTGATTTACAAAGAAACAAAAAACCTACTGGACCTATAATCATTAAATAAATTGAATCAGTACTTTAACATGCAGTTAAGTGTCATTATTTATAGTAGTTATGGTCTAGTTAGTCACCACAAACATTGAATTAGCAAATACAAACCATTGTTATAGTGGAAATAAAAGGATAAGTTTTGGTGAGGCTCTAGTCACATTTTTACCACCTGATCAATGTATATCTTGTTTAACATGTATTTCTGTTTAAATACACTGTTGTTTAACATACATTGTGATTAATTAGAATCGAACTCAGAGCTAACAACACTGTAACATGTCTGGACTAAATACATTTTCTCCATTAAGCACATCACAGCCTTCTCGTGCTTGGGAACACTAGACAGAACTTCAGTACCACACTTAGGGGTTATTTTAAGTACCAAAATCATCAACTAAAAGCACAAAAATGAGAAAAATGTGGCACTAAATAGACGACAAAAAAGACACTTGTTTACAGTGTGACAGCTAAAACATGAAGGCAGAGATTTACTCTTTGACCTCAGATGGAACCATGTGTGTTGGGGTACTCACATTTTTCACTGCTCTGCATATTTTTTTGAATACAGCAAAAACACTGAGTATTGATTTGGGGATTATAAACAAGTTTTAGTGAGTAAGCAAATTCACAGATACAGAATACAGTAATAAAAAATTAAATTATATATCCAAATAATTACATAGCTTAATTTCTAACCGTAGGAAGCTTTTATAATTTTTAAAAATTTGTGAGCTAGCTAGCTTGATTGCTTGCTTCCTTGCTTGCTTGCTTGCTTTCTCTTTTCTTTCTTTTTCTTTCTCTTTCTTTTCTTTCTCTTTCTTTCTATCTTTCTTTCTCCCTTTCTTTCCTTTCTTTTCTTTTTCTTTCTTTTTCTTCTCTTTCTTTTCTTTCTTTCTCTCTCTTTTTCTTTTCTTTCTCTTTCTTTCTCTCTCTCTTTTTCTTTCTCCCTTTCTTTTCTTTCTTTTTCTTTTCTCCTTCCTTCCTTCCTTCCTTCCTTCCTTCCTTCCTTCCTTCCTTCCTTCCTTCCTTCTTTCTTTCTTTCTTTCTTTCTTTCTTTCTTTCTTTCTTTCTTTCTTTCTTTCGTTCATTTCACCATGTTGGCCAGGTTGGTCTTAAACTCCTGATGTCAAGTAATCTGCCTGCCTCAGCCTCCCAAAGTTCTGAGATTGCAGGCATGAATCACAGAGCCCAGCCGGTGATCCCTATCTTATAAAAAATATTTTAGGGAATAGAAATAATGGAAAAGTTTCCTAATATATAACCTCGATCATAAAACCAGAAAAGAAAGAAAAATTGTAGGATAATTCACTTAATAACATACATGGCAAATTCTAAATAAAATATTAGCAAACCAAACCAGAAAATCATTCAAATTATCAAGTAGGTATGGGAAGATAGTCTAATTATAGAATGTAATAAAATGATTCTGAGAGATACAAAAAGAGATTTCTTTCCTACTCTCTTGTGCTTAGTCAATACAGCACAGAACATTTCTGTGGCCAGATGTGTGGAAGATTTTCTCCACACACCAAGCAAGTCTCCAACAGATACCAGCTGGGTGCCCTATAATTCAATTCAATTCTGACACTATCTGCCTGGAAATAGTGTCAGATCCCACAGACTAAGAGCTCAGTCTCAAAAGACTTTGCCACACTTCGGATGCCAATCACAAGCCATGCTTCTGTTACGTGTACAAGCCTGCAGCAACCTCAATTCTTGCCTTCTCAGATGAAAG
Source organism: Papio anubis (assembly GCF_008728515.1). Classification (NCBI taxonomy): domain Eukaryota; kingdom Metazoa; phylum Chordata; class Mammalia; order Primates; family Cercopithecidae; genus Papio; species Papio anubis. Next base: position 117,742,555 of record NC_044977.1, on the reverse strand, counting down.
AATTTGACTGGGTAGCATAAAGCAGAAGGAGAGACTGAGGCAAGTTTTAGAGCAGGAGTGAAAGTTTATTAAAAAGTTTTAGAGCAGGCATGAAAGGAAAAGTACACTTGGAAGAGGCTCAAGCAGGTGACTTGAGAGATCAAGTGCATGGCTTCACCTTTTAACTTGGGATTTTATATGTTGGCATATTTCCAGGGTTTAGCATTCTTGCCTTGGGGGTGGACCGTCCACATGCACAGTCGCTAGCCAGTGCTTGGGAGGGGAAGCATATGCAGTGTGATTACTGAAGTTGTACACATGCTCACTTGAAGCATTCTTCCCTTACCAGCCGAATGCTTCTGGAAGGTCATACACAGACTCCATCATTTTGTCTTTTAGTGAACATGCTTGAACCCACTTGCCCAGCTCTTGAGATCTTATCAGGAAGCTTCTGATCACCAGCTTCAGGGTTTTCTAACCATTGAAAACTGCCTTTCCTTGGCTCTGACTGCAACCCATTATTATTTTAGAGAGTCGGTTTAATAATTACCTGACCATCATCTGATGGTTGCCTGACATTCCTGGTGTGTGTGTGGGTTTGTGGGGGACTCCTTTCCTGCTCTGCTCATGTCTGACTAGCTATCAACTGTAAAATTTCTGACCAACCACTCTAAGTTGGTGTTTTCATAATCCACTCTTTGGGTTTGATTATTGCTGCAGCAGCTCACTGGATTCAGGGAAACACTTTACTTAAGTTTAATAATTTGCTAGTAAAGGACACAGATGAACAGACAGAGGATAGGCAAAAAACAAGGCATGTGGGAAAGGAACAGAGCTTCCATACCCTCTCTAGGCACCCCACCATCCAGGCACCTCATGTGTTCAGCAATCTAGAAACTCTCTAAATCCTATTCTGAGTTTTTAGGGAAGTTTCATTACATAGGCATGATTGATTACATCATTGGCCATTGGTGATCAACTCAACCTTGCAAGTGAGTAGGGTTGAAAGTTACAACCTTCTAATAAGGTAGTTGGTTCTCCTGGCAACCAGCCCCCATCCTAAGTCTATCCAGGAGCCCCTAGCCACCAGTCATCTCATTAGCATGCAAAAGAGACAATAATCATGTTGGGAATGCTCTCTTTTAGAAGTTGTATGCCAGGAAATAGGGATTAAGAACAAATATAAATATGCTATTGTAAATCACAATATCACAATGGATTCCCCTGTTAACAGACTAAAGAAGAAAGTCTATACCATCACCTCAACATTTTAGAGAAATAAATACTTTAGAGAAATAAATAAAATAAAATACTTTAGAGAAATAAATGCAAAAATATTTCATATGGAACCAAGAAAGAGCCTGTATAGCCAAGACAATACTAAGCAAAAAGAACAAAACTCAACTTTTTAAAAAACAAAACACAACCCTGCCTTTTTGCTGCCATAGATCAATAGTTCTCAAGCTTTACATGCATCCAAATAATCTAGCAAACTTTTTAAAATACAGATTGCTTTGCAGATTGCTTTGCCCCACCACCAGGATTTTTGCCTCAGTAGATCTGGGAAGAGGTCAGATAGTCTCCATTTCTAACAAGTTCCCAGTTGAAGTTGATGCTGCTGGTCCAGGGGCTACATTTTGAGAATCCCTACTATAAGGATGTAGGCCCAGTACTGATATTTAAAGAGCAATCAGAAAGTAAAATATCCACTTCTTAAAAATGTTAGGTAATCTAAATTAATCATATCTGACAGCAATATCAGATGTATGTATATCCCTTAAAAATTTAGGGATGGATGTTTTGTGGTTTGTAATTTCCCTTCCCACTTACCTCTGGCTCTGTTTATGTTACTATTGAAGTTTTCCAGAACTATTATCTCCTTCATATTTAATCGCTGACTGTTTTATAATCATCAATATCATGTGTAACTGGTCCCACTTCAATTATTCTAGTAGGCTTCCAATAGAATTTTACCTGCTTTGAACCATGCACTGTTTTCATATAATGTGGTTTTTTCTTCCTTTTTAGAATGGAACATATAATAGATTTCAATAGAGAAGAAATTCTTTTGATGTAGATTTTTGCTCAATGGAATTAATGCTTCTTCATTTTTATTCAGACTAGAAAAATGTTATATATTAGAAGTGGAAAATAATTCTATGTGCATGTAGCTATGATTTTCAGTTATTTATGTAGGAGATCATGAGCAAGAATACAAGCATGTTAAAATAAGCAAGGTTGATCAACGCATTAATTTTTTTTTTTAGAGATGGGGGTATCACTATGTTTCCCAGGCTGGCCTTTAACTCCTGGGCTCAAGTGATTCCTCCACCTCAGCCCCCCAAATAGCTGGGACTGTAGGCATGTGCTGCCACATCTGGATAATAATCTTTTCGAAGTTGAATATGAATAGATTTAATTGTATGGTCATTATTTTTCTATGTGTTTATTGTAGGCTTGTTGTTCCTGGCATCCAGGAATAGCTTTTATCATCACATGTAGGGATTCTTTAGAGATATTATGGGTTTTATTCCAGACCAACAAAATAAATCAAAATCACAATAAAGCCAATTACAGATTTTTGGTATCCCAGTGCATATAACAGTTATATTTACACTATACTGTAGTCTATTAAGCATGCAATAGCACTATTTCTGAAAAATGTGCATACCTAAATTAAAATACTTTATTGATAAAAATTGCTACTGATCATCTGAGCCTTCAGGGGGTCTTAATCTTTTTGATGGTGGAGGGTCTTGCCTCAATGTTGATGGTGTTGATGACTGCTGATGGATCAGGGTGGTGGTTGCTAAACTTGGGGTGGCTATGGCAATTTCTTAAAATAGCAGTGAAGTTTGCTGTATTGATTGACTCTTCTTTTCAGAAAAGATTTCTGTGTAGCATGTGATGCTATTTGACAGCATTTTACCCACAGTGGAACTTCTTTCAAAATTCCATGTTTATGGAATATTCTAATTCCTTTGTTGTCATTTCAACAATATTCAAAGCATCTTTACTAGGAGTAGATTCCATTTCAAGAATCCACTTTCTTTGCTCATCTATAAGAAGCAACTCCTCACTTATCCAAGTTTTATCATGAGATTGCAGCAATTCATTCACATCTTCGGGCTCCACTTTCAATTCTAGTTCTCTTGCTATTTTTACCAGATTTGCAGTTACTTCCTCCTTGAAAGTCTTGAACTTCTGAAAATTGTCCATGAGGGTTTGAATCAACTTTTTCCAAACTCTTGTTAATGTTGATATTTTAGCCCCTTCTCATGAATCACAAATGTTCTTATTGGCATCCAGAATGATGAATTCTTTCCAGAAGGTTTTCAATTTACTTTTTCCAGATCCATCAGACAAATCACTATCTATGACACCCCCATAGCCTTATGAATTATACTTTTTAAATAATGAGACTTGGCCAGGGGCAGTGGCTTATGCCTGTAATCCCTATACTTTGGAGGCCAAGGTAGGGGGATCACTTAAGCCAAGGAATTAGAGAACATCCTGGGCAACACAGTGAGACCCTGTCTACACAAAAATAATAAAATGCAACAAATAGTAAGACTTGAAAGTTGAAATTAGTTCATGATCCATGGGCTGCAAAATGGATATTGTGCAAGCAGACATGGAAACGTTAACCTTGTGCATCCCCATCAGAGCTTGTAAGTGTCTAGGGCATTGTCAATTAACAACAATATTTTGAAGGAATTTTTGTCTGAGAGTTAGGTCTTAGTAGTAGGCTTTACATATTCTGTAAACCATGCTGTCAACAAACATGTTTTCATTCAAGTTTTCTTATTCCATTTATAGAGCACAAATAGAGTAGATTCAGCATAATTCTTAAAGGCCCTAGGCTTTTTGGAAGTTAACTGAGCATTGGGTTTGACTTAAAGTCACCAGCTGCATTAGCCTCTAGCAAGAGAGTCCATCTATCCTTTGAAGCTTTGAAGCCAAGCATTGACTTCTCCTCTCTAGCTATGAAAGTCCTAGATGGCATCTTTTTCCAATAGAAGTCAGTTTCATATATGTTGAAAGTCTGTTATTTAGTGTAGCCACCTTTATTCATGATCTTAGCTAGATCTTCTGGGTAACTTGCTGCAGCTTTTATATCACTGCTTGCTGCTTCACTTTGCACTTTTATGTTAAAGAGATTGTTTCTTTTTTTAGCCTCATGAACCAACCTCTACTAGTTTCCAATTTTTCTTCTGCAGCTTCCCCATCTGCCTCAGCCTGCATAGGATTGAAGAGAGCTAGGACCTTGCTCTGGATTAGGCTTTGGCTTAAGGGAATGTTGTGGCAGGTTTGATCTTCTCTTCATACCATTAAAATTTTCTCCATATCAGCAATAAAGTTGTTTTCCTTTTTTTTTTTTTTTTTTAATAATTTGTGTATTCACTGGCCTAACACTAAATTTCCTTTAAGAACTTTTCCTTTGTATTCACAACTTAGTTAACTGGCACAAGAGGACTAGCTTTTGGACTGTCTCAGCTTTCAACATGACTTCTTCATTAAGCTTAATCATTTCTAGCTTTTGATTTAAAGTAAGAGACATGTGACTCTTTTTTTTTTTTTTCACTTGAACACTTAGAGATCATTGTAGGGTTATTAATGAAGCTAATTTCAATATTGTTATATCTCATGGAATAGGGAGGCCTGAAAGAGGAAGAGAGGAAGGGAATGATCAGTGGAGGAATCAGAACACATACAACTTTCATCAGTTAAGTTTACTGTCTCATAATGGTACAGTTTGTGCAGTTCCAAAACACAATAGTAACATCAGAAATCAATCATCATAGACCACTGATTATAGACTACCATAACAGATATAATCATTTCAAAAAGTTGGAAATATTGCAAGAATTACCAAAATGGGATAAAGAAACACAAAGTGAATACATGGTATTGAGAAAATGTCCCCAGTAGACTTGCTGAATGCAGGGTTGCCACAGACCTTCCATTTGTAAAACATGCAGTATCTGCAAAGTGCAATAAAGCAGAATGCAAAAAAAAAATGAGGTATTCTTGTATTTAGATAGGATAACCAGGGAGAAAACATAGAAAGACTTTTTGTTCTTTGGTAACATGTAAGTTGATTTTTATATAATCATTTTTGTTCTAAAGAGATTATCATCAATGCATATGTAAGCATATTTCATATTCATGCTTACATGAATATTTAAAAGGAAATAGTGGGACTTGTATATTGTGTTACCAAAATTTTTCTCAAATGCAAGTAAGCACTTTGATTTCAATTTAGTATTTTACTTTTACTTTTTAAAAAAGAGTGGGTAATGTTATGTACCAGTAAGTGATTGATAAATGACAGAATGTCCCACTCTATACTTGGAAATAGGGTCAAGGGCATAGCTGCACAGGGGTGTCAGGGGAGGCCACAGATCAGCCTCCAAAATGAGCATTACATTGAAGAAATTGTTCCTACAATCCAGAAATCTTAGTGAATATGATAGAAAATATTATAGTTGTATGTCACTTAACAATAGGGATACATCCTGAGAAATATGTCATTAGGTGATTTCATTATTGTGCAAATATTATACATTTTCTTACACAAGTCTAGGTGGTATAGCCTCCTGCATACCTGGGTTGGATGGCACAGCCTATTGCTCCTAGACTCTAAACCTGTACAGCATGTTACTATACTGAACACTGTAGGCAGTTGTAAGACAATGATAAGTATTTGTGTATTTAAACATAGAACATGTACAGTAAAATATGGTATAAAAGATTAAAAATGGTATACCTGCATAGGGTACTTACTGTGAATGGAGCATACAGGACCAGAAGTTGCTCTGGGTGAGTCAGTGAGTGGATGGTAAGTGAGTGTGAAGGCCTCAAACCTAACTGTACACTAATATAGTCTTTATAAACATGTACACTTAGGTGACACCTAATTTATAGAAAATGTTTTTATTTAATAATAAGTAATGTTTAATTTACTATAACCCTCTTATTCTATAAACTTTTAGATTATCTTAAAGTTTTTGACTCATAATAGCACTTAAAACAAACACATTGTACAACCATACAACAAAAGTGTGTTCTTTCTTGATATCCTTACTCTATAAGCTCTATTTAAAACTTTTTTATTTTCTATTGTATTTTACTGTTTAAACATTTTTGTTACAAAGTAAGGCACAGAGGCATACATTAGCCTAGGCCTATACAGAATCAGATCAAGACGTCAAGAAGCAATTATAATCTTACGAGACCACTGTTGTATATGTGGAGTGTCAACGACCAAAGTGTTGTATTTCTTTATAATGTAGTATTTTTCTGTTAAGTTGCATAAACAATAAATTTTCAAGCAAAATGTTGGTGATTTCAGAAAAAAAGTGGACTGGTCATTGGTTTAAATTGAGGGACATCACTGCTAGGTGCTGAATAAAATCAATTTTTTGAAAAAATAATTTACTTTCTCCATGAAGAGAAATAATTAAAAGCAGACATGAGAAATAAGTTGGATAATAAAATTTATAATGAAAAGATTACTTTGATTTCCCTCAGCTTTTCTTAAGGATGAGTTTTCAAAATGCAAACTGAAAATAGCAGTGATTTTGAATTTTGTTTGTAGAATCCATCTTTTACATACTCAAAATATCTATTTTGGTCTCTAATAATTAAAGGAAATCATATTGATTGCATGGATTGCTGTAAGATCTCAACAGTCATTTAGACTTTGTGTACTTGGCTGCAGTTCTTTATGCATGGGATGTTTTTTAAGTAACAGTCATCATGATCTTAACTTCTTTTTCCTCAGTTCCTTTTGAAGTTCAATTATTAATTTTATTCCCCTTCCACCACCAAGGAATTCTAACCTTCAGTTTTATGTTCTCTTTATAGTCGCACATTTCTAGGTATGTTTGGAGTTCTTTTTTGATATCTTTTTAATTTCTGGACCACATCAGTTTTATTCTGACAGATGCAGTCTCTAAAATAAGCTGTGTGATGCACTCAAACCTAAAATAAACCATTATTTCAGGGTTAGGTGCGTCATACCTGCAAATAACCTCATTTATCTAGAGAAATGTATTTAATGCTTATTGTATAAATACCCGTGTTTCAGCGTGATCTATAATACCATCTGTCACTTCTTTTTGTCCAATACATAATTCAATCCCTTATTCCAGTTTTTGAGAGGGGAGCTCTTGCATATATCTATACATACTGTGACAAGAACCCAGGCATATTATGAAAACATATTAAATATTAGCCAAGATAAAATTTTAATGCAAGTTGAATGAAGTGCTATCTTTGTTGCTAAGATATGCATTAAAGTAAGCTTATATCATTGGCATCTTTCACGAACTTCATTTAAAGTATATTTTAAACACAATGTTCTGGAAAATAGGAAAGTAACCGCTATTTCTATTAGAAGGCTTGTCTCTGGTTATGACACAGAATGCTCTACTGCAGAAAGAGAGGAAAATAAAAACATAAAGTGGAAGCATGTTGCTGAAAAAGCAGCATTTTTTTTTTTTTCCTTGCAGCTTGCCTGAAAAACTTTCTGCCTGGATTAGAATAGAGCCTTAGATTGATATTTGTAGGGATGCAGATCCAGAATATATGTCAGAAAAAATTTAGATTATCGAATATTTGTTGAGTGAATATGAGGTGCTTGACATGATGACAGGTTGAGGACTCTGAAAAAGATCAGACTCCAGGTGTTCATCTTCTAATGAGGAGAGAGACACAACAAAGACTGTTACAGAGGACTAGGGTCAGTGCCATAGCGGAAGAGATCCTGGAGGCCGCTGAGAGATGTGCCTAATGCAGCTGCTAGAAAGGAGGTTCCCGGGAAAGCTTTCCAAGGAGGTTTTACTAGCATTCCATTTTGAAGAATGAGTAGGAGTTAATTGTTTAGGTTGTTTTTGAATTGCTTATCTTCTAAGTAGTTTTAAGAAGAATGATATTTTGAAATTATCTTGTCACACACAATTCTGTAGGTTTGATCAAAGAAGACAGTTCATATTTCTCCTCTTTCCATCGAATATACATGCATTCACACTCACAAGTTTGTTTTTTTAAATGTGTGACTTTACCATCAGATTTATTGGTAAAACTATATTGATGTGTATGTATGTGTGAGAATAGATGGAAGGGATTATATATTAGATCATCACTTCAAGGTAAATAAAATTTACCTTCTAGGTCGGTCGCGGTGGCTCACGCCTGTAATCCCAACACTTTGGGAGGCAGAGGCGGGCGGATTCAGAGGTGGAGGCAGGAGGATCATGAGGTCAAGAGATCAAGACCACCCTGGCCAACATGGTGAAAACCCGTCTCTACTAAAAATACAAAAATTAGCTGGGCGTGGTGGCAGGCGCCTGTAGTCCCAACTATTCGGGAGACTGAGGCAGGAGAATTGCTTGAACCTGGGAGGCGGAGGTTGCAGTGAGCCTAGATCAAGCCTCTGCACTGCAGCCTGGCGACAGAGCGATACTCCATCTCAAAAATGAAAAATAAAAAATGAAAAAATACAATTTACTTTCTAAAGCATAATCATATGTTTTTTTCTTTCATATATATATACACATATATATATACACACACACACACACACATATATATATTTATATATATATATTTACTTATTTATTTTGAGACCAGATCTTGCTCTGTGGACCAGGCTGGAGTTCAGTGGTGCAATCATGGCTCACCGTAAACTTGAACTCCTGGGCACAAAAATCCTCCTTCCTCAGCTTTCCAAATAGGTGGGATTACATGTGTGTGCCACCATGCTGGACTAGTTTTTCTTTTTCCTTTTTGGAAGATATGAGGTCTCACTGTGTTTCCCAGACTATTATTGCACTTCTGGCTTCAAGCAGTACTCCTTCCTTGCTTCCCAAAGTGCAGGAATTACAGGTGTGAGTCACCATGCCCTGACCCTAGAGCATAATTACATATTTCTCATCACACATTGTCTCTAAACACAAAGAACACATGCTCTTAAACATGATCCAGAAACAGACAATTGTACTGGCTGTATCTGTATTTATTTTGAACACATGATCTCATTATATGGCAGATTCTTCATTGTATCAAACATCCCTAAAGTGGAATGAAGAAAATAATGCTTGCGTGATCCACAAGGTATTTTCTAGGGGAGAAATAACTTTATATTCTAGCTTGGAAACATTTCTGTTCTACAGTTTTGGAGAGAATGTAATTGATATCTTTGCACACATATCTTTTTGTCTGATAATGGGAAACATATTTTATAAATATTCATGTTGCTATAAGCCAGATTGGTTTTAGATGGAATAGGCAAGACCTAACTTTGGATATTAATTTAATTTCATCACACATAGAAGAAAGTACCTTAAGAGATTGTTTTAATAAAGATGGTACATAATCCTAGAGGAAAAGACCCCTTTAGTGAGCTGTATGATTGTCTTCTTTGAGAAGGGCCTCTGGCTGGTTAGTAGATATAGGAAAAGATCTATGACTAGTGACTACACTTTCTCCCATTTATTCCAGAAAGACTTTCTATTGATTCTTCTAAGATCTATCTTTCTAAGCTCTAAGTAAGCCAACGTGATCACCTTAGGCTATAATGTTCAGTACTTTTCTTCATGGTGTTTTATTTATTTTGCTTATTTATATTATGATACACTTCACACTTACGCAGATACTTTTTTAAAGACTTCTTTTCTGCATCACTATGCAGTCTAACAAAGAAAGCATTAAAAATACAGATGAAGCTCTTTCATGCATGGTACAATAATGTCATTGCATTAGATCATGCCTCAAAGTAACTACTATTTTTAATTTGTTGTTTAACCTCCTATATATTTTCATACTTTTCCCACTTAAATGTGTATTGCTAAATAATATATAGTATCATTTTCCATATTTTAGTAACATACTATATATATATATGTGTGTGTGTGTATATATATATATATCCTGGCAACTTACTTTTTTTTACCTAACATTGTGTTTTTGATTATTTTTCCCATATTGATAAATGCAGTTCTACTTTATTTTCATTGCTGTATAATATTCCATTGCATGACTTTACCACAGTTTGTCCATTCTCACATCAATAGACTTAGTTTTCTAGTTTTTCTGTTGCAAACAAAGCTACTATGAACATTTTTGTATTTGTCTCCTTATGTATGTACATAAGACTTTTCTAGGTCATTTATAACATAACAGTGAAATTGTTAGTTTTGGAACTATGTGGTTTTAAAATTTTATAAAATGTTGGCTGATCAACCTCTAAAATCTCATGTAACAATTTACACTTCCACCAGCAGTCTCCACACTATCATCAACTCTTGGTAAGACTTTTTTACTTTTTGTCAGTCTTGAGAGTGTAAAATGCTATATCAGTTATGAGTTGCTTTACCTGGTAGAATCCAAGAGAGAAGAAGTTGTGCAAGTTTTGTGCCAAGTTCTGTCTTAAGAAGATCTGGCACATTTGACTTTTGTACTGGAGAGTCCTGAGCCACCATGGAAGAAACCACTGCTAGACAGACCATGTAAAGAAGTCACATAGTGGGCTGACACCCAGAATCACTTAAAGAGGTACAGCAGGCCAGCTATGTCAGCACCCTAACTGATCCAGCCCTCGTTAACCCAGCGGAAGATTGCAGCCACATGAATGACGACTGACAATACCAGCAAAAGGCTCAGCTGAGCCCAGCTCACATTGCATATTCGTGAGCAAATAAAATGATTGCTGTTTTTAAGCTAGCTCCTAAATTTTGGAGTATTTTTTTAACATAGGAATCAATACCTGAAACATCAGTTAAAAACATATCTTGATGGACAGGTTTTTCTTTAATTTTAATGTTGTCATATGTATTAATTTATTTTTCCCTATAGCTTGTAGTTTTTGTCTTGTGTACAAAAACTTCCCAACTCAAAGATTATTAGGATATTCTAATAAATATTCTAAATTTTTACCTTTCACATGTTGGTCTTTGATGCAACAGGAATGTGTAATGCATATGGTATGAAGTGGAGTCCATTTTTTTTTCCTAGATGGCTAATCAATTTCCCTAGGACTATTAATGATATAATTCATTCATTCTTCATTGCCTTGCAATGGCACTTTATGGCGTTTTTAAGTATACTGGGGTCTTCTTTGAGCTTCTTTAGTTCCACTAGTTTATTGGCCTATTCTTGTGCCAAGACCAAATACAATGTTAATTTTAGCTTTAAAATAATCTAGATATCTGTTAGGAAACTTCTAACACTACTTTTTACTTATTCTGACTTCTGTTTGTTTTTAGTATCCTGGCCCTTAATACTTTTATGTACATTTTGAAATAAGCTTAAGTTACAAAAAATAAAACTGTTAGGTTTGACTGAAATTGCACTTAATTTATAGCTTAATTGAGGAGAAATTGCATCTTCACTATAGTCTGCCTTTCTATTAATAAACATAGTATATACATCTATTTATGTGGATCTTTTTAAATAACTTCAAATTTTGATTTTTTTTTTTTTACCAAGTTCTTGCATATGTTTTGTTAATGTTATTGCTAGGTACCCTACATTTTTGTGGAAACTGTAATTATTTTCTCTGAAGTCAGCTTTAATAATATAAATTAATATAATATAACCAGAACCTATCACGTGTGTAATTTGATGAGTTTTGAAAAAGTATCACTCACATAATCACCACCACAGTCAAGATAAAGAATTATTATTATTATTATCATTATTATCTGAGGTGGAGTCTCGCTCTGTCGCCCAGGCTGGAGTGCAGTGGCCTGATCTCAGCTCACTGCTAGCTCTGCCTCCCAGGTTCACACCATTCTCCTGCCTCAGCCTCCCGAGTAGCTGGGACCACAGGCACCTGCCACCATGCCTGGCTACTTTTTTGTATTTTCAGTAGAGATGGGGTTTCACCGTAGCCAGAATGGTCTTGATCTCCTGACCTCGTGATCCACCTGCCTCAGCCTCCCAAAGTGCTGGGATTACAGGCATGAGCCACCGCACCTGGCCAATAATTTTTATTATTAAAAACAATCCCTTGTTCTCTTTCTCAGTCCACCCAATCATCTCTTCTGCCCATGGGTAATCAATGATATGTCTTCTGTAAGAATAGATCAAAGTTTTTTCCAATGTTTTATACAAACAGAATCATATGGTACACATTGTTTATGTCTCACTTCTGTCACACAGCATAATGTTTTGTGAGATTTAATCATGATTTTGTATATATCAATAATTTGATTCTAGTTCTTTCCAAATTATTTGTCTATTCAACCGCTCATGAAAACTTCAGTTATTTCCAGGTTTAGGCTATTATCTTTTAAAATGCTGTAAACACTTATGCACAAGTCTTTAGATTAACTACATTTTCATCTTTTTGGGGTACATATATAGTAGTGGAATAGTAATGTGACATGTGAAATGTATGTTTAGCATTTTAAGAAATTCCAGTACTGTTTTTCAAAGTGGCTGTACAATTTTTCATTTCCACCAGCAAAAGATGAGGGTTTTTGCTCTATAACTTCAACAATGTGTAAAGTTGTTAGTGTTTTGAATTTTAGTCATTTTTATATGTATTTGTTGATATCAAAATGTGGTTTTAATGTCCATTTTTGTATTTCTAGTGATGTAAAGCATCTTTCCATGTGCTTATTGCCTCTGTGTGTATGTTGTCCTATGAAATTCTTATAAATCTTGTTTTTACTTAAAAAATTGGGTTGTGTGTCTCTTATAGTTCAGATCTACAAGCCCTTGATATATTCTGGATAAAAGTCTCTTGTTAGACATGTAAATCACAAATATTTTTTCAAGTCAGTAGTCTATCTTTAGGTATTTTTAAGCACCTTTTTAAACATAGATTTTTAAAATTTTAATAAACTCCAATAAACTTTTTAAACTTACATTTTCTGATTTTTGTGTCCTAGCTAAGATATATTTGCTTATCCCAAAGTCGCAAATATTTTACTGTTTTCATTTAGAAAAAAATGCTATTTGTATTTTTTATAATTTTCTAGAAGCTTTGTGGTGTTAAATTTTATATTTAAGTCTATTAATCATTCAAGTTAATTTTTGTGTATGGTATGAGATAAGGGTTAGTGTTCATTATTTTCCATATAGATATCCAATTTGTTTTAGTCCAATTGTTGAAATGACTGTCAAATTATTTTGACACCTTTGTCAAAAATTGATTGAGCATATATGTTTGGATTTATTTCTGAACTTTCTATTCTTTTCTATAATTCCATCTCAATCAAAACGCCAGTTTTACATTATCTTGATTATTGTACCATTATAGTTAATTTTAAATACAACTAATATACAATTCTCCAGCTTTGTTTTTCTTTTTGAAAATTGTTTGGGCTTTTTTATGTCATTAGTATTTTTCAAGAATTAGGATCAGGTTGTCAATTTAAAAAACTTGGTGGGATTTTGATTGGTAATGCTTTGAATCTGTAGATCAGCTGGAAGAGAATTGAAATACTGACATTTTTGAGACTTCTAATTCATGAAATACACTACATTTTCCAATTTATTTAGTTTTCCTTTCCCTCATAAATTTCTTGCAAATGTCTTGCTAAATATAACCCTAAATGTTTTCTGGTTGGCATGGTATTATAAATAATATGTTTTAAAAGTCAAGTTCCAATTGTTTGTGCTGGAATGTAGAACAACTGATATTTGTCTATTTGTTAAAGTCACTTATAATTTTCCATAGTTTTTAAAAGTTCCATTAGAATTTACTACATACATTAATACTATAAGTAAAAACAAATGTATTTTTTCCCTTCAGGATGTGTACCTTTTCATTAACTTTTGAACGAAGCAAGGAGAACTGAGATCCTTTTCTTGTACTGCAGATTGAAGGAAGCATATGTATTTTTCAACCTGAACTATATGTTAGTTGCAGTATTTAACAGATGTTCATTATCAGGTTGATGAAATCACTTTTCATCATAGTTTGATGAGATTTTATGGAACTTACTATTTTACTTGTGAGTCATTATTTCTTGCTTCTTGGCTTTCTTGTTTTTTTTTATTGGTTGCTAGTAATTGCGATTTTATGCTGTGGAGTATTTGGATTTTGTAATCTTTCTTTAAAGATTGTTAGACATTTTCTGAAAGACAGTTTAATTATTGTAGATTAATGTGATCTTTTCAAGGCTTATCTTTAAACATCAATAGGGTAGATATTGACTAGTTTTTAGGGCTAATTTAGTTCCTGTACTAATGTGTGACTCTCTGAGTCTCTAGGACTGCCCTGGTGATCATCAAGAACCATCCGCTTCAGTTGGTCAGAAGTTCAAATGGCTCCCTTCCCGGTGTGAACGCTTGGAATTATGCAGTTATACATATAATCCTGGTCACTCTTAGCCTCATGCAGTTTTACTGTATACATGTACAGTTTAGTATTTAGCAACAGATTCAAGGGATTCATATGCAGATTTTTGGAGCTCTTTTTTGGAATTGTTTCTCCATCTCTGGAACTTTGCCTTGCAAATTCTATCTACCTTAGACTCCCTAAACTCAAATATTTTTCTCTTTGATCAGTGAGACCGTCATGCTCTGTTTGTGATCCTTCTCATTCTACCATAGTCCAGACTGTGCCTTCTGGAAGAAAGCTATGGTGTTTGTAAGGCTCATTTCCTTCATTTTCTCTTACGGGGATCACAGCTTAATACTGTATAATTTGCAATATCTGAAAACAGGTGTTTGATCTATTTTTTCAATTTTCTAGTTGTTTACAGTAAGAAGTTATTTTAGACATTGTTACTTCATCATAGTTGGAAGCAGAGGTCTTACTGTTACTTTTTAAAACTCATGTTTTACAGCTGTGGGAATATAAAAATACAATTGAGTTTTTAATATTTATCTTCTATCCAATAGTCTTATTGAATTCCTTTTATTGATTGTAATAATTTGCCTGTACATCTATTCAATATTTTATGAATACTGCAATTTTTCTGTGAAAATTGCAGTTCAAATTTTTCCTTTCAAAATCTCATAGACTTTAGTTCTTGTTCTTGTCATCCTAGACTGACAAGACAAGTCAGATAATGACAAATAAAAGCATTAATGATAGACATCCATGTCTTAATTTTTAAAGGCAATGTTGCTAGAAATTCAACATTAATTAAGGAAATCATTGTATGTCTTTGTCAGATAATCTGTGTTTTTTATTAATGTGTTTAGTTGCAGGTAATGGAAAGTGTGACAAGAGTCTAGTGTCTCAAACACATAGAAGCTTACTTTTCTCATGTGAAATAAGTCTATATATAGGCCTTTCTTAATGTTCCCCAAATGGCTGCTGGAGATCCCGCTACCCAGAGCAGTACTCTACAAGAAAAGTTGGGAAAGTAAGCCATAAGCTTTTCATCTACATAATGAAAAAAAGTATTGGGAAAGGGATTGGAAACGAGTGTTAGATTTACCAAACCATAAAGCCTCCATAATTCATTATGTTTGAGTTAAGAAAAATCTCTCCTATTTCTAGTTTGCTAAGGAATCTTTTATGACTCTTAAGTTGGAGTTGATTGTATAGATGTGGTTATTTCTGCATGTACCAAAATTATGCTCTTTCTTCTTTACTCTATTAATGTAATGTTTTACAGTATTAGAGCTTTTTATATTGCACTCCTACAATATATCAAATCTGGTCATGATTTACTTATCAAATACATTGCAGATTTCAATTTGTAGATATGCATCTTTAGACTTTGTCGATTTGTAGTAGGCTGTGTTCATGCCTACTGTGGGTGCAAAAATGCATTAAGAAACACAATGCAGTAATGGCACAAAATTGTGTCATTGTACTATAGAAAAGAATTGTATTATACAATTATAGATAGACCTTTAAAGGCTAGTGTGACTTCTCTTTTTTCCTAATGCAGAAATAGAAGTATGCCAGTGGCTTGGGCTCCTCTGATGTGGTGAGTTTCTTACTCTGCCCTCTCTGCGTTGAAAACCAAGCTTAACAAGCACCTCTCTGAGGGACTAAGCAGGAAGTACAAAGCTGTATCCACTTTCTCAGTCTTTATATTATTTGCGTTTTAGTTGTTTACTGCTTTAACATAAATTTGAAATGAAGGTCACCATGAATTCGATTTCAGTCATCATTCTTGGCAGCATTTGAATTTAGATCAAACTTTTCTAGTCTGGCCTTACTCTGTATCAAAGTGAAATTAACTTATAATTGTTTCTTATACTGTCATTCTCTGACTTTGACTTAAACTTATATTAATCTTATACAATTACTTGAGATTTTTTCTTTCTTTTACTTTTTTTTTTTTTTGAAATTTGGAATAAGTTGCCAGTAAAACTATGTGGGTTTGTCTTTTTGTTACTTTTCTTTCTGTTTTTGTGGGTTGGAAAGTAGATTTTTATTTACTGAATAATCTCTTTAATGATCATAGTTGGTTTTAGGAATTTTCTCTTTCTTCTTAAGTTACTTTTGGTAAGTTATATTTTTCTAAAAAATAATTTATTTCTTTAAGTTTTCAAATGTTGTGGCCTAAATGTATTTTATAGTGTTATTTTATTTGCATGTCTTTGCTATAATTCTACCTTTATAGTTCTTAAATTTATTATGGGTTTTTATTACATTTTTCTTGATCAATCCTAAAATAACTTTGCTCCTTTTAGTTGTTTTTTCAAAAACCAGTGTTTTAGGTTTATTGATTCTTTTCTTGTTTTTTTCATTTCTTTGAATTTGCCTTTTTTCTTCATTATTGTCTTCTTTCAATGTTCTTTGGATTTATTTATCTTTTTCTAGCTTCCCAAGATGAATACTGTGATGGTCTTTGATTTATTGCTTCTAAGCTCCAAATTCACACTTTAAAAAAAGAGAAAAGGAGTTGGCCTTATAAATATTTCTTTTTTGCCTACTGAGACATCTTAAGGGACATTGAAGGAGAAAGATTTTTCTTCCTGCTTCTGGAGAGGGTTGCTCATCGACTCCTATAGAATATGCCTTTTTATCCACTACGTGGCCTGCACAGAATCTTCAGTGCTAGGTGCTAATAGGGATCAGCTTTATACAGTGTTTGGCTACTGTGTGCTTTTTGCAGCCATTGACTTAAGCAGCAGCAACACAGTCCAAAGTCTTACATAGCATGGGCTAGAGCTTTGGTCAAGATCCCTACTCCCTGCATCCTCCCCTCAGTCTCACATGCACCAAGCTTGGGGCCCCAGTGGATTGGCCATTTAATGGGATTGCTTCCCAATCTTCATTCCTAGAAGCTGTCCCAGAATCACTCGGCCCATACTGTACAAAGGAAGAACGCTAGGTTCCTGTAGAGGAAGGCTTCTCCAGCTCCTGGTTTCACTAGCAACCACTGCAGTAACTTCCTCCTTCCCTCCACTCTCTAGTCTCCCTACTCACTCACTCTTCACTTCAGTACTGCCCAAAACCCCACTCTTCCCTAATGCTTCTCAGTGCCTATTTGTCATTCTAGCTTGTTTGTGTCTTGAAGGTTTATTTTCATCCTGATACAAACACAGCACTATTCTTCATATTCCCAGTGATGCCTCAATTCTATCTGGTATCTGCCCACAGCTTTAACTTCTCTGCACTCCAGAGAGTTGTTCCTGCTTGTCTAGCCACTGAGGACCAGCTTTGGTTTAGCAATTCAGCAAACTCTTTCCTTAACTAACTGAACCACAACCATATTTTCCTCTACAAGGTTTGAACGATCTTTTCAAATTTATCTTTCCTTGGACACTCTCTCTCAGGTCTTGGATCAATTTCCACTAGAGTTCTCTGTCTATCATTATGGCAACTCTTCTATCATAATCAATCATTCTTTATGTCAAAATGATTTCAAACTTCCCCTGATTTCTTTCTCCTGATTAGATTCAGCCTATATAAATACCAACTAAGTTTCAATGTGTTTTCTAATAAAAACATTTAAGGCTATTAATTCCTGTCTAGTAGTAAATTGTTATATATGGTAAGACTTCTGCTAATGTTAGTGTTCTGTAACAAGAATTAGCTCATACAAGATTGGTCAATAAGAGAATAATGATTACATAATGCCTATGTTGTTTTGGTTCATACGTTTTTTAAGAAAACCAACATGTTAATATTACATCTTACCAAAAGTAATAGCAGTAAAATGGAAAGTGCACTAGAATAGAATGTGGACTAATAATGCTGGATACTGCCAGCTGTGGGTGAACACTGTGCTGTAAATGATATTTATTCATTCCGTGGCCTTCTCTTTGGCTTAATTTAGTCATGTGCTTTCTCATGAAATTGCTATTGTGGTTTTTTTTTCCTCTTATTTTTGTGCATTTCACCCTTCCTGTAATTCAGCACGCTCTAAGCTTTCTAACCTAACCTTATGTTCGGGGAGATTTTAGAAAATAAAGTTTTATATTTACTATAGTGTTAATTTATTAAAGAGTAAACATGCATTTTTAATTATGCTATTGTTTTACTGGGATTGTTATTATTTTTAGTAGTGCTCTAGTTACAAAGTTGTGTAGATTTTAGGTGTTGTACTCCAGACCTATCCTTCCAATATACCCTCTTATTTTCAGTGGGGAGTTTTGCAGAATCAAGGTTTCGTAGGAGATATCCATATCATATTACACAGAAGGCCCATATTTTCATTCTCTTTCAAGTTCCAATCTTTCCTAATTTCCTTTTGCATGATGAGTAATGCTAAAACATGTTATTTTAAAACAAAAAAAAGTCATGTGAGCACAGCAAGGTGGCAGCAGCCTAAAAGTCAAGAGGAGGCCTCAGAATAAAACTTGTCTTTCTGACACTTTGATCTTGGACTTCTCAGCCTGCAGTTTTTTGAGAAATAAATTTCTGTTTTTTAAGCCACCTAGTCTGTGGTATTATGTTATAGCAGCCTGAACAGACTAATAGAGCAAGCTTGTTAATTTGTTCAAATCTTTATTGATTTTATATATATTCATAAAATAGCTGAGCTCTCAGTTAACAACAAAAAAAAATGTGTATTGAACTTTCACAAATGATTTGTGGATTTGGCTTCTGTAAAATTTGATCAAGTTTTGCATTAATAGTTGTGAGAGATACTATCAAGTACATACATATTTAGAATTGTAATAGATTCTTGGGGAAATGCACCTTTTAAGATTATGAAGTAAATATCTTTATGCAAATGCTTTTGACCTCATAATCTATTTTGTAAGACATCTTTAAAGTCACACCAGCTTACTTTTTCCAGTAATTTTCTTGTATATGATATTCAACATCTTAATCGGATTCTACCTTCCATCGAATTTTACAATTTTGTGTGTACATCTTGTAGGCAATTTTATTTTAAAAATCCTTTATTGCAGTTTCTGTACATACTGTCAACCCTGATACATTGTGAGTCTTCTATTTGTCCTACTCTTTCTGTGAGTTGCTTTTCTATTCTATCTTTTGATATGTCAAGTTTTATTTTGTTTTCATTTCATTTTCCTACCTTACAGGTTTTCAAATTTATATACTTTCTTTATAATTTTTAATGACTGTCCTTAAAATTTTAACATGTATGCATATGACACTTAACAAACTCTCAAATTAAACAGCATATTTAAGGGCATCTAATAGCACACCAAAAACATAGAACACTTCATTTCTAGTTTCTTCCCGTCTTATACGTTACCGGTGTCAGCTTTTAGTTCCATCTAACTTTGTAAGTCTTAGAGTAAGTAATGTTTTTACTACTTTTTCATTCAATTTATTGTTGTATATATGCACCATTGCCACATTTTTCTCACCTTTATTTTTGTAATTTCAGCCCTAATTCAATTTCTATCATTGTGAAATATTTTCTTTAGATGTTCCACCAGATATAAAACTCTAGGTTGATTGTTATTTTCACTCAATACCTTCAGATATCATTCAGGTCTTCTCTTTTTCTTGCATCTTGTGAAGTTTGCCTTTGGCTTACCTGTCTTTTTTTTTTTTTTTTTTTTTGTAGGTTATCTATCTTTCACTTAGCACTACTAGGATTTGCTGTTTCTCTTTGGTATATTCAAGTATATCATACTATGTCCAGGTTTTTATTTATTTTTGCTTATTCCAGTCATGTGTTTTCTGAACAGGTGATTCATAACTTATCATTTCTAGGAAAAAATTCTAACTCATTATCACTTCTAATTTTGCCTCTTACCCATTCTTTGTATTTACTTTTACTTTAACATCACTTAGATATACGTTGGGTCTTACTCTATTTTCCTGATCTCTCACTTTTGTTTATATTTTCCATCTCTTTATTTTGTGTTCTTTATTCCAGTTAAACTCTTCAGATCTACATTCCAGCTTATTTATCTATTTACCTACGTCTACTCTTCTGCTTAATCTATTGATTGAATTTTTAAGTTGGATGGTAATTTGATTTCTGAAATTTCTATTGTGTTGTTTTCCTTCAATTCTGCCACATATTATTTAATGGTAAGCTATTACCAATGGTAATAATTTACAATAATAAAGAATTTAAAATAATATATTAAAAATAATTTAAAATATTAAAAATAAAATAATAAAATATTTTAAATTCTTTATACGTCTTAAATATACTTATTTATTATAAAACTGATAATTTTATTATATATTTTTAGAGGTCTATGTCGGCTATTTGTTGGCTCTGTAGGTTCTCATTTATAATGGCCTATTTCCTCATGAGTTATGTAATTTTGAAGGTGAGTTTATTTTTGGTGAGACGTTATCTATAAGAATCCTCTGATGTTTTCTCTCTTTTTGGAAATATATTTTTAAAGGCAGAATTAATTTTTACCAACATGGGATTTCTTTATGTTATGAGGTTATCTGGATCATGTGACTTAAATTCATGTCCGTGTAAAAGGAAATAATCATTTTCTCATATCTCTGTTAAGTCCATTAAACCTAAGCCTACTGGTTAGTGAAATCAGCTAATTTAGCTTCCATTCTGGTTGCTACCTTTAGAATCTTCCTTACTCCCTTATCCCCTTACCCCTAACGTTTTGTTTGTTTGCTTTTGTTATTTTTTCCTCCTACTTGAATTGCATTGATTTATTATGTGCTCAGTTATAAATTTAAAGGATGGTTGTTATATTAGATCCAACATATCTAGATTTTTATATTAGAAGTTCTTTCAGGTTACTTAGTTCATTATGTTTTTTAAGCCACTCTGCTATTTTATTTTAAAATAGATCTGACACTTAGATCTGACTTGAAATATTGGGTTCACTCTGCTATTTAAGTATTCTAAAAACGATGGG
The DNA here is from genome assembly GCF_008728515.1 of Papio anubis. Lineage (NCBI taxonomy): Eukaryota > Metazoa > Chordata > Mammalia > Primates > Cercopithecidae > Papio > Papio anubis. Next base: position 117,721,375 of record NC_044977.1, on the reverse strand, counting down.
GCGTCCCTTCAGCTCCTCTACCCTCTGTTCAATTATTAAGAGTTACTTTTACTCAGTAATGAAAATCAGTCTTTGTCTAAATTTTCTAGCTGAGAAATTTCTTAAATGAGAACTTTGTTTTCTCTGCGTTAGACTGCTAGCTTCATCTGGCAGAAGGCATGTCTTTTCTTCTTCTTCTTTAAATTCACCTTTGTTATTATGTACCCGGCAAAATACTGGAACATAATAAGCACTGAATAAGTGTTTCTTGAATGGAAGAATAAGTGAATCTCTCTGTTACAGAGCTTTCAGAACTGGAGGATCTTGCTTTTAAGATGGACACCAGCAAGAGATGTTTTTTCAGTGAAGCTGAAAGGAGGAGAGTTGACAGTGACATGGTCATAATAAGTCTCTGAATATTATGACTATAATAGATTAATGATTTGGGAAAAGGCAGAGAAGGTTCTGCATATTGTTTTGAATTAGTCTGGGGATTTTATTCATAAAACATACAAGGTGTAAACCATTCATTGGTCATGAACCAAGTGGTGCAATTGAAAGAACATGACTGTTAGAATCAAACAGACTTTGCAAAATCACAATGTTAATTTATTACCACAAAATAAGTTATTTTATTTTGCTCCAGGAGAACTCTACTGTAGAAAAACCATCTTAAACATCATATAGAATATCTTCTGTCTTCATAGATTTCTCATGAAGATTGTTTTGAATGAATAATTCTTATTTTTATCCTTACTTTGAAAAAAATACTTATTTTTATTCCAGTTCAGAGTATACCACACTTTCTATACTGAGTTAGAAAGCTGAATAGGAAGAATCAACAGAGCTATCATTGTACCTCCATAATCAGGCAGGATTCTTTTGTTGGCAAGAGAGAAGAAAAGTTGATTAAGCCAAAAGGGAATGTATTGTCTAATGTAACTGAACCACACTTAGATCTGGCTTGAAATATTGGGTTCACACAATGTCACTGGGGCCAAGTTCTCTCCATTTATTGGTACTACTTAGCTCTGTTATTATACTACTTTTGACTTAATTCTGTGGCATGCTGTTTCATCTTCACCACAAAATGGCTGCTATGCTGCCATTACTTACATTTTCATAACTTCAGGCCAAATGGTAAAAAATGCAAATCTCTTGCAGTAGCTTTTATAAAATCTTGAGATTATTTCTAGTTGGCTTAACTTAGGTCACATTCTCACTCAATCATAAGAATTAAGCAAATATGATACCCTGATTGGATTAGTACTAAGTCATGTGCTCTACTCCAAGGATGGAGACAGAATTGACTCTTACAGGAGAACATAAACTGAGTGACAAAGATGAAAATGTAGGAAGATTTTGGTATCTGGAAACAACATATTTCTATTACTACCTGTGTTACTCTGTTTTCACACTGCTATAAAGATACTACCTGAAACTGGGTAATTTATTTATTTTAAATTTTGAAGAAATTTAATTTCCTTATATCATTCTGCTATACCTGACTATATGGAAAAATAGTACATTTTCTCAAAGGTTACAACTATCTTAGAGAAACTTTTATTTTTGCTTATGTTTTTGAAAAAAATTCCTGGTCTAGTTTCTATGCAGTTGAGCGGTTTTGAGTGAGTTTCTTAATCCTGAGTTCTAGTTTGATTTCACTGTGGTCTGAGAGGCAGTTTGTTATCATTTCTGTTCTTTTACATTTACTGAGTAGTGCTTTACTTCAAACTACGTGGTCAATTTTAGAGTAAGTGTGATGTGGTGCTAAGAAGAACAACCTGCTCCTGAATGACTACTGGGTACATAACGAAATGAAGGCAGAAATAAAGATGTTCTTTGAAACCAATGAGAACAAAGATACAACATACCAGAATCTCTGGGACACATTTAAAGCAGTGTGTAGAGGGAAATTTATAGCACTAAATGCCCACAAGAGAAAGCAGGAAAGATCTAAAATTGACACTCTAACATCACAATTAAAAGAACTAGAGAAGCAAGAGCAAACTCATTCAAAAGCTAGCAGAAGGCAAGAAATAACTAAGATCAGAGCAGAACTGAAGGAGATAGAGACACAAAAAAACCTTCAAAAAATCAATGAATCCAGGAGCTGGTTTTTTGAAAGAAATCAACAAAATTGATACACAATAGCAAGACTAATAAAGAAGCAAACAGAGAAGAATCAAACAGATGCAATAAAATATGATAAAGGGGATATCACCACCGATCCCACAGAAATACAGACTGCCATCAGAGAATACTAGAAGCACCTCCACACAAATAAACTAGAAAATCTAGAAGAAATGGATAAATTCCTGGACACATACACCCTCCCAAGACTAAACCAGGAAGAAGTTGAATCTCTGAATAGACCAATAACAGGCTCTGAAATTGAGGCAATAATTAATAGCTTACCAATCAAAAAAAGATCAGACGGATTCACAGCTGAATTCTATCAGAGATACAAGGAGGAGCTGGTACCATTCCTTCTGAAACTATTCCAATCAATAGAAAAAGAGGGAATCCTCTCTAACTCATTTTATGAGGCCAACATCATCCTGATACCAAAGCCTGGCAGAGACACAACCAAAAAAGAGAATTTTAGACCAATACCCCTGAAGAACTTTGATGCAAAATCCTCAGTAAAATACTGGCAAACCGAATCCAGCAGCACATTAAAAAGCTTATCCAACATGATCAAGTGGGCTTCATCCGTGCGATACAAGCCTGGTTCAACATATGCAAATCAATAAACATAATCCATCGTATAAACAGAACCAAAGACAAAAAACCACATGATTATCTCAATAAATGCAGAAAAGGCCTTTGACAAAATTCAACAGCCCTTCATGCTAAAAACTCTCAATAAATTCGGTATTAATGGAACATATCTCAAAATAATAAGAGCTGTTTATGACAAACCCACAGCCAATATCATACTGAATGGGCAAAAACTGGAAGCATTTCCTTTGAAAACTGGCACAAGACAGGGATGCCCTCTCTCACCACTCCTATTCAACATAGTGTTGGAAGTTCTGGCTAGGGCAATCAGGCAAGAGAAAGAAATCAAGGGTATTCAGTTGGGAAAAGAAGAAGTCAAATTGTCCCTGTTTGCAGATGACATGATTGTATATTTAGAAAACACCATTGTCTCAGTCCAAAATCTCCTTAAGCTGATAAGAAACTTCAGCAAAGTCTCAGAATACAAAATCAATGTGCAAAAATCCCAAGCATTCTTATACATTCTTATAACAGACAAACAGAGAGCCAAATCCTGAGTGAACTCCCATTCACAATTGCTTCAAAGAGAATAAAATACCTAGGAATTCAACTTACAAGGGATATGAAAGACCTCTTCAAGGAGAACTACAAACCACTGCTCAATGAAATAAAGGAGGACACAAACAAATGGAAGAACATACCATGCTCATGGATAGGAAGAATCAATATTGTGAAAATGGCCATACTGCCCAAGGTAATTTATAGATTCAATACCATCCCCATCAAGCTACCAATGAGTTTCTTCACAGAATTGGAAAAAACTACTTTAAAGTTCATGTGGAACCAAAAAAGAGCCTGCATTGCTAAGACAATCCTACGCTGAAAGAACAAAGCTGGAGGCATCACGCTACCTGACTTCAAACTATACTACAAGGCTACAGTAACCAAAACAGCATGGTACTTGTACCAAAACAGAGATATAGACCAATGGAACAGAACAGAGCCCTCAGAAATAATACCACACATCTAAAACCAGCTGATCTTTGACAAACCTGACAAAAACAAGAAATGGAGAAAGGATTACCTCCTTAATAAATGGTGCTGGGAAAACTGGCTAGCCATATGTAGAAAGCTGAAACTGGATCCCTTCCTTACACCTTATACAAAAATTAATTCAAGGTGGATTAAAGACTTAATTAAATGTTAGACCTAACACCATGAAAACCCCAGAAGAAAACCTAGGTAATACCATTCAGGACATATGCTTGGGCAAGGACTTCATGTCTAAAACACCAAAAGCAATGGTAACAAAAGCCAAAATTGACAAATGAGATCTAATTAAACTAAAGAGCTTCTGCACAGCAAAAGAAACTACCATCAGAGTGAACAGGCAACCTACAGAATGGGAAAAAAAATTTGCAATCTACTCATCTGACAAAGGACTAATATCCAGAATCTACAAAGAACTCAAACAAATTTACAAGAAAAAAGCAAACAACCCCATCAAAAAGTGGGCAAAGGATATGAACAGACACTTCTCAAAAGAAGACATTTATGTAGCCAACAGACACATGAAGAAATGCTCATCATCACTGGCCATCAGAGAAATGCAAATGAAAACCACGATGAGATACCATTTCACACCAGTTAGAATGACGATCATAAAAGTCAGGAAACAACAGGTGCTGGAGAGGATGTGGAGAAATGGGAACAGTTTTACACTGTTGGTGGGACTGTAAACTAGTTCAACCATCGTGGAAAACGGTGTGGCGATTCCTCAAGGATCTAGAACTAGAAATACAAAAACAAACACTGCATGTTCTCAATCACAGGTGGGAATTGAACAATGAGTACACTTGGTCACAGGAAGGGGAACATCACACACTGGGGCCTGTTGTGGGGTGGGGGGAAGAAGGAGGGATAGCATTAGGAGATATACCTAATGTAAATGATGAGTTAATGGGTGCAGTGCACCAACATGGCATATGTATACATATGTAACAAACCTGCACATTGTGCACATGTACCCTATAACTTAAAGTATAATAAAAAAAAATTCTTGGTCTAATAATTCCAAAATCTCTGCTATAGCTCAGTCTGATCCTTTTTCCTTTTGTATTTCAATGGTTTAGGGTGAAGGAGTGGCATTTGGTTATGTGAATAAGTTCTTTACTAGTAATTTCTTAGACTTTGGTGCCCCAATCATCCAAGCAGTGTACACTGTACCCAATGTGTAATCTTTTATCCCTCACCCACCTACCACCCTTTCCCCCAAGTCCCCAAAGTCCATTGTATCATTCTTATGCTCTTGCCTCCTCATAGCTTAGCCCCCAATTTTGAGTGAAAACATATGATGTTTGGTTTGCCATTCTTGAGTTACTTCACTTAGAATAATGGTTTCCAATTCCATCCAGGTTGCTGCAAATGCCATTATGTTGTTCCTTTTTATGGCTGAGTAGTATTCCATGGTGTGTGTGTGTGTGTGTAACCCATTTTCTTTATCCACTCAATTGATGGGCATTTGGGCTGGTTCTACATTTTTGCATTTGTGAATTGTGCTACTATAAACATGTGTGTGCAAGTATATTTTTTGTATAATGACTTATTTTCCTTTGGGTGGCTACCAAGGAGTGGGGTTGTTGGACTAAATGGTAGATCCACTTTTAGTTATTTAAGGAATTTCCACACTGTTTTCCATTGTGGTTGTACTAGTTTACATTCCACCAATGGTGTAAAAGTGTTCCCTTTTCACTGTATCAATGCCAACATCTTTTATTTTTTGATTTTTTTTTTATTATAGCCATTCTTGCAGGAGTGAGGTGGTATTGCATTGTGGTTTTGATATATATTTACCTAATAATTAGTGATGTTGAATATTTTTTCATGTGTTTGTTGGTCATTTGTATATCTTCTTTTGAGAATTGTCTATTCATGTCCTTAGCCTACTTTTTGATGGTACTGTTTTTTTCTTCTTGGTGATTTGTTTGAGCTATTTGTAGACTCTGATAGGATACTCAGCATTTCAAGCAACAAGGCTCAATGAAGACAGCATGAGGCCAACTGAATATGCATCTTCTCTCTCCTCTCCCCTCCCCCCACTTTTTTGTAGTTTACTTGAAAGGCAAACAAAAATCTTTCATTGTGTCAATGTTACATAAAAATCTTTTTCAAAAGGGAAAACCAAATTTCGTGTTTGCATTAGTGCATCTTTAATAATAACACTTCATTTTCATAAAATTTTAGAAATCTGTCCAATTTTAATTCATTTGACCATAATGTAAGATTTTCATACATCTTTTAGAACCCTTTACAATTTTCTGTTAAACAGCAGATGAGTTTTCTAAGAAAACCCTGTTATTCAGACACGTGGGCACAGATTCTGGTCCCGCATCAGTGTGCTTTTATTTAAATGTTTAATCTACAGAAAAAAGAAACTAAATAATCCCCTTCCAATCTTAGCCAACTTGCTTATACCCACAGACTTAATTTTTTTACAAGATCAAACCGTCAAAACACTTTTCAACTTGCTTAAACTTTCAGTTTTGTCCCATTACTCTTTCAGGTTAAGACAATCTTTAAAACCCTCTGAATTAGGCAAAATTACATTCCCTTTAACAAAAACCATATTCCCATGCCTTCTTACGATCACCTACCAAAACCATATTCTACTTTCCCTCTATATCTTGCAACCTTGCATGTAAAACTGTCTCTCTACTAGTCTCAATTACATGTTAAAATGGTCACTCTTAGCAACTTTTATTTTGGTGAAAAACTTGATAAGTTAGCAATTTTAATTATGTACTAGGTTTGGAGCCTAAGACATCAGACAGAAGTGCAGATAAGGTCTGACTTTTTCCAGCATAACCAGAGATCATGGCTAACTCCACAGATCCCCAGGCCTTATCTAGAATCTAATGCTACAATGTAGGTAAATTAAACAATTTTCAAAAGTCAAAGAAGCAGTTTATGACCTTAAAGCACATAGAAATCTGCTATCTGGCCTTAATTCAGACCAAATGTCTAAATTTTGAAGATACTTTTGTTTTACCAATAGGCTTTAAAACTGTCTTTATTCCCAAAAGATTACTAAAGTCATGTGAACAAACAGGCATTAAAGTTTCTATTTTTCTGCTGAAATATGATTTAAGTGCTTATCTTTCCAAGACAATTAATCAGAGCTCTTTTATATATAAACACCACACAGACAATACATATAAATACACAGACAGACAGAAGATCCAGTAGTTGTAAGATTTTTCATTTGAATGTTTTTTAATTGCATTACTGGCTTCAGGGTGGAGCCCTTGGAGGAACAGGGCCAGGAAAGCTTGCAGTTTCTAGGACCTAATAAGCAGGCACAGCTGGAAGGCAAAAACAGATCCCCCAAATTAAGGGTGTCATTTAATGATGACTCCTGGATCTTGCAAAACGGGAGGAATATTATGGGAGAAGATAGTGTAATGCTTCTACGGTGCATTTCATTGCAAGGCATCCCAAAGCCAATCAGCCCATTTTGTAATCAGCCAATCTCCCATGGGGGTCTCACCTCTCAATCGGTGGTGGGGATGTTTCCATGTCTTCCGGATGGCCAAGAGCATACTTCTCTAATCCAACCAAGCAAAGAGCCAAGTATTCCTCCATAACTGCCATTAGCCATCCCTTAAAGTGTATTTCCTATTTCCTACCTAGTTGTTACACACCAAGGCTAAAAGTTCTCCCATAATGCAAAATTATTTCTGATATCCCCCAAAAGTTAAAGAAGTCAGCTAACACAGTGTGAAACAGAACAACGCCTTAGATTTTAGAGGGTTTTTTTTTTTCTCTCATTACCTGGGGTTCCATGAGGAAAACAGAGGTTTTTTTTTTTTCCTAAAATGGGGTTTATGGCACCTTCTCTGCTTTTCCCCAGGAGTCCCAGGCTGTTAGAGTTTATCTTAAGTTCTCTCATGTTGACATGAAGAGTGGCAAGAAGACTAAATGGAGAAAAACAATTCAGTCAACTGAAAAGAAAAATCTTTTCTTTCCTTCAGAAAAATAAGATCCAAGAAGAGAAAAAACATAAAGGTCTTTTAAATATGTATACAACTTGGATATCTTATTTTAATTAAGCTGATTTTAACCACAGTGCTTTTTTTTCTTAAAAATTTCTTATTGCCAGACTCTAGCCAGAACAGCCAATATTTCTGGCTTTTGAATTCTGCCACAGAAAACCCTCCACATAAAATTAATAAGTTTTAACTAAGGTTATAACTTAACCATGGATGCTAAGGTGTCTCAAAGAGTTGTTAAGTAGTTTCTTTCTTCTTTATCTTTTCTTTCTTTCTTTTCTTTTTCCTCTTCTTCTTCTTCTTCTTTTTTTTTTTTTTTTTTTTTTAACAAGAATTAGAATCTCTTCAAAGGTTAGAAACAGGAAGGAGAAAGGAAAATAAAGACAGGAAATCAGAAGTGGACAATGAGGGAAAAGAATCAATACATGGCAAAAAATTACTCAAATAGCAAACTAGAAAGTACTCACTCCCTAAGCCAAGAATTGAACCTAGGCTAACATTGTCAAAAGACAAAGTCTTAGCTACTAAGTTACAGCATTGAGCAGTTTCTATTGCTCTTCTGAGAAGTAGCCTAGAAGCCAATTTCAAGCTTGCAAAGGCTCTTAAAAGCTCAAGATAATTTTTAGGGATAACTATGACATGAACCCCCAAATTTCTGTCCTTTGGATGACAGAAACCAAGGGAAAATATCCCCACATGTCCACAAGCTTAATTTCTTAAGGACACAAAACAAGACAGAATTTCATCCGGTATTGGTTTCAGGGACCTGTAGCAAAGTTTGTAACTGATCAGCCTGCTGAGCTGGCTCCAGCAGGCTTATAGGGATTCTAAATCCACATTCTATCCTGTGACACTCCTCTCTCCATTACAGAATGACACAAAAAGACAAATTCTTAGTACAAATCACATCAGATTTGCTACAGCTTAAGACCAGTCTCACAAATCCTTTCTTCTATTAATCAAATGCTTGCAAAGGAGACAAATAGTGATGTTTGCCATTTACACATGCGTACACAAACAGAGAGTGTGAGACACCAGAAACTTGGTTGGTAAGAATTTTTTACCCTTTTTGCTAACATACAAGGTTTCCAGGTTCCCTTTTTCTGCAGCTTCCAGAAGAATGGAGTGGCTTTTGATGACATTGCTTGCTGCGCCATAGCTGTGCGGTCAAGCCACTTTACAAAAAAAGTCACCCTTATCTGTTTTATGGAACTATAGGCAAAATATTTCAATTTTGCAAGATGCTCTCAGTAGGCTGCATGGGGAACCAAATTAACATTTTCCATCCCAGCCAAAGCAAAATACACATAATAAAACAGACATTAATCACCTCATTCAGCCACCAATACTGACCCAGCAAGGCTCAAACTTTCTTCTATTGGTCCCTGTTGTCTTTGATCCATTCCAAGTAGGGAGGGATGACCTCCAACCGGTAATTCAATGGGTGGTCTCTGGGCAAGATGAAGAGTGAATAGGTACCCCAAATCAGCCCTGTTGAGCTTTCTTCAGGGGTCACCAAATGTGACCAGAAAAATAAGGAGGGTTCTCTGAGTTAGGCCTGCTAGACTTCCATCAGCAATTTCTTCTGACACACGCAAAGACAAGATGGACAGAAAGCCTTCCAAATCAAGATCCCTAACCAAGAACTCCAAAAGTACCCTTCCAAACTATCTTCCTATTCTCCATCTAAGAAATCTCCCCAAAATCATACTGATTGGGGACAAGTCTCCCAAACCAAGACTCTTTCTACTAATTAGGGAGAGTCAATAAAAACTCTCAAAGGAGCTGAACCAAGACAGAGACCCTGCAGAGAGGCTACAGACAGGCACCCCACCATGGGACTACAGAAAAACTGAGACCCCTGAAGGAGTCAAACCAATTGGGAGCAGAAAGGAGGCATTGGCAGCACCTAGGATACTCACCAAACTAGACACCTCATAATGGGGCTATACCTACAGACACTCCATGACTGGGATACAGACAGACACCCTATTTTGGGGCTACAGTTACAGCACCCTATGACAGGGCTAGTTATAGGATGTCTCCCCAGGACTCTTTCTCTATTGCAATTAAATTCATGCACATTGGGTTGGCAGCACCCCACCAGTAGAGACAGTACCAGAGTCAGCCTCCAGTCCAAGAGAACACTTGGGCTGGCCTCTGGATCCATTGCTGGAGGGGAGCTACTAAATCACAGGCAGGTGGCCACAGGGGCAATCCCAGATGAGCCCCCAAATTTGTAACCACCCAATGGGTTCATCTTGCCTACTGCCTGGACAGAGCCAGTTTATCAAGACAGAGGAATTGCAATAGAGAAATAGTAACTGTGAAAGAGAAAGAGTAATTCTCTATCTCTCATGTGTGAGGAAGACTTGAGTTTTATTATTACTCAAATCAGTCTCCAAACTGGGTAATTTATTAAAAAAAAAAAAAAAAGATGTTTAATTGGCTCACAGTTCTGCACGCCTGGGGAGGCCTCTGAAAACTTACAATCATGATAGAAGGTGGAGGAGAAGCAAGTTTCTTCACAAGGCAGCAACAGAATGAGGACACGCAGGGGAAACTGCCACTTTTAAAACCATGAGATCTCATGAGACGTCCCTCACTATCACTGGAAGAGCATGGGGAAAACCACCCCCATGATCCAATCCCCTCCCACCCACTCCCTCCCTCAACACATGGGAATTACAGTTTGAGATGAGATTTGGGTGGGGACACAGAGGCAAATATCACTACCTGACCAATTGACTGCTCCACATCTACTATCTATTTCTCTTAATCTATGTCACAAATGTTTATGTCTATATTAGATGTCCCAACCCTGTCCAAAAAGGGAGACAAGTGAACTCTTAGTTAATGGTAAAGTCAAAATCTCTGGATGATGTGTAAGTCATCTTAGTCAATTCCAATTTTAGATCCTCCTAGTTTTCTATGTATGGATAATTGATATATGTATCTATTCTCCAAACAATATAAAATTAAGAAAAAAGAACATGACTACTGCAATAAAATTGGGACTGGAAGACAAAATATAGGGATTATTACAGGGTTATATGATATGTAGTGTTCTTCTACGAAGGAATCACAAGGAATCACTGCCCTGGGAGAGGATTGCATTACTGGGTCAGCTAGTTTGGGCAGTCTCCAGGTCTATTCATCCATGGTCTTCTATTGCTGCATTTGAGGCAATTATTGGACATGCTCTAAGTAGACAGAGGTCATAAACGAGAACCTTTCAACCCGTTTTGTAACCTTTCTGATACTTCATCATATAGCTCACATGACCGTTTCCCTCTATTTGACTCCAAGCTCTTTGAGGGGCGAGACTATGTTTTACTTACCATTTGTTTCCAGCAGAAAGTACTGCCATGGTTATAAAATTAACACTTAATAAATATGGAAAGAATCAATTAGTGAATGGACTGATAAACTGATTAACAGAACTAGACAGTCTCCAGGGAAATGACCTGGTACTTTCAGAAAAATAATTATCTAAATGAGAATAATAGTAGGCCAAAATAATTATTTATTTTATGCAATACCAAGTTTGTTATGTTTTATTTCACATCAGATTGAATTTTCTTGTGGGATAACTATGTTTATTAAATAGAAAAACCTTGCAGAAGAGTATAAATCAGATTCCTATATAAAAAATATTGACAATTTTTAACTACTTCTTTGGAAATATATGTACTTTTTATTCCCAAGTCAATCAAACATCTGAAATCATATAAAGATTTAATCACCTACACCTCCATGGGGCTATTAAATTTAGTTGGTGTTTTTGAAATCACTTTTTCCCCCTTGATTGTAATAATTTGCAAAGCAATTGCCCATTTATAAATTCTATTATATATATTGCTTATTTATTTTTTATTCTTTCTACAAATGCCAGAGCAAACTGAATAAGATAGTTATCTTCTTCATTATTTTAATATCTCTAAACCTGAGAGCGGAGGCTGGATGTTGGCAGGAATGGCCTCTGGACAATGGCCAATTTAATCTGGTCCTCTCTGGACTTGTTAACAATTACAAGACCCACTAGGATATCACTAAAGTTCTGGAAATATTTATAAATCTTTTGTGTAACTGATTTCATAATTTTTATTATTTTTTTAGTAATTCCTTGCCTTTGAAACAAACTTTATTCTAAAGTGGTGTTACACAAACTTCAGTAGTTTATGAATTATCTTCATGGTTTTGCAAAATTCTGAAGACCATCATGTCTTTATTTTTTTTAACCCAATTCACATTTTTACTTAAATATTATTTAAGAAATATGTTTCTTATTACCAAAATGTGAAAGCATTCTTTTTTTATAGATATCTTCTTTCATAAATAGACTGTAATCACAAATTCAATATAAGCAAATAAAAATCATTAAACCATAACTAGGTATTTGTATTAGTACATTCTTGCATTGCTAAAAAGAAATACCTGAGACTGGGTAATTTACAAAGGAAAGAGTTTTAATTGGCTAATGGTTCTGCAGGTTGTACGGGAAGCACAGCAGCATCTGCTTCTAGGGAGACCTCAGGAAGCTTCTAATCATGGCAGAAAGCAACAGGGGAGCAAGCATGTTACCTGGCAAAAGCAGGAGCAAAGAGTGGGGGACAGTATGACACAGTTTTATACCACCAGATCTCATGATAACCCACTCACTATTATGAGGACAGCACCAAGGGATGGTGTTAAACCATTCACGATAACTCCACCCCCATGAGCCAATCATCACCCACCAGGCCCCGCCTCAAACATTAGGGATTACATTTCAACATGAGATTTGGGTGAGAACACACATCTAAACATGTAATTCCATCTCTGGCCCCTCCCAAACCTAATGTTCTTCTCATATTTCAAAATACAACCATGCTTTCCAGTAATTCCCCCAAATCTTAATTCATTCCAGTGTTAACTCAAAAACCCAAAGCCCAGTCTTAGCCAAGACAAGGTCAATTCCTTCTTCCCATGAGCTGTAAAATAAAATAAAAAACAAGTTAGTTACTTCTAAGATACAACGGGAGTACAAACAGGTAAACATTCCCATTCCAAAAGGAAGAAATTGGGCAAAAAAAGGGCTACAGGACCCCTGCAAGTTCAAAACCCAGCAAGGCAGTCATTAAATCTTAAGGCCCCCAAACAATCCCATTTAACTCCATGTCTCACATCCAGGCCACTCTGATGCAAGGGGTGGGCTCCCAAGGCCTTGGGCATCTCTGCTCCTGTGGCATTGCAGGGTTCAATCCCTGCAACTGCTCTCATGAACTGGTATTGAGTGCCTGCAGCTTTTCCAGGAACAGAGTACAAGCTGCAGGTGGAGCCACCATTCTGGGGTCTTGTGGATGGTGGCCCTCTTCTCACAACTCCACTAGGAAGTAATGCACTGGGGACTTTGTGTGGGACTTCCAACCCCACATTTCTCCTGTCCACACTGCCCTAGTAGAGGTTCTCCATGAGGGCTCTGACCCTGCAGCAGGCTTCTGCCTGGACATCCAGGCTTTTCTATACATCCTCTGAAATCTAGGCAGAGGCTCCCAAGCCTCAACTTCTGTACTCTGTGCACTCACAGAATTAACACCATGAGGAAACCACCAAGGCTTACAGCTTGTACCCTCTGAAGCAGCTGTCCAAACTGTACATGAGCCCTTTTAAGCAGTGACCAGAGCTAGAGTGACCAGGATATGTGGAGAAGTGTCCCAAGGCTGTGTGGGGCAGCAGATCCCTGGGCCTGGCTCATGAAACCATCTTTTCCTCTTAGGGTCCTGGGTCTGTAATGGGAGGAGCTGCCTCAAAGTTCTCCAAAATGCCTTTAAAGCCTTCCCTGCCTCTCCCATTGTCTTAGCTATCAGTACTTGGCTTCTTTTTAGTTATGCAAATATCTCTAGCAAGTGGTTGATCCACAGCCTACTTGAATTCCCCTCCCAAAAACCTTTTTTTTTCTCTGCCACATGGCCAGGTTGCAAATTTTCTGAACCTTTATGCTCTGCAACCCTTTTAAATATAAGTTCCACCTTTAAGTAATTTATTTGCTCCTGCATATGAGTGTAGGATGTTAGAAGCATCCAGACCCATCTTGAACACTTTGCTACTTAGAAATTTCTTCTGCCAGATACCTTAGGTCATCACTCTCAAGTTCAAACTTCCACAGATCCCTGGGGCATGGACACAATGTAGTCAAGTTCTTTTCTAATGCATAACAGAAGTGGCCTTTGCTCTAATTTCCAATACATTCCTCATTTCTATCTGAGACACCATCAGCGTTGCCTTCACTGTCCATATCACTATCAGCATTTGGTCAGAACCATTCAACCAGTCTCAAAGAAATTCCAAACTTTCCTAATCTTCTTTGTTTTCTTCTGAGACCTCCAGACTCTTCCAACCTCTGCCCATTACCCAGTTCTAAAGTCACTTCTACATTTTCAGGAATCTTTATAGTGATTCCACAATCCTCAGTACTCATTTTCTGTATTAGTTCATTCTTGCATTGCTAAAATAAAATATGTGAGACTGAATAAATTGTAAAGAGGTTAAATTGACTCATGTTTTCACAGGCTATACAGCAAACAGCAACATCTGCTTCTCGCAAGGCGTCAGGAAGCTTCCAATCGTGGCAGAAGGCAAAGGGGGAGCGGGCACATCACATGACAAAAGGAGGAGCAAGAGAGAGAGTGGGGAGTTGCCACACACTTTTAAACAACCAGCTCTCACAATAACTCACTCGCTATCATGAGGACAGCATCAGGGGATGATGTTAAACCATTTGTTGAAATCTGCCCACATGATTCAATTACCTCCCACCAGGCCCTACCTTCAACATTGCGGATTACCTTTCAACATGAGATTAGGGCAGGGAAACACATCCAAACTGTGTCAGTATTGTTTACTGCTAAAGTATAGGAGCTTGAGATCTAATTAAAAAATAAAGATTAGCTCATGTTAGACAGATGTTAAATAATATTTAGCTTTAAATTGAAACTTCCTCTTTGACATTGTTGGGCTTGAAAGAAAAGAAAAGAAAGTTCTCACTATCAAATTAATGTTATTTTTTACCATGCCCTTTGATATGGTTTGGATCTGTGAACCCACCCAAATCTCATGTTTAATTGCAATCCCCAGTGTTGGAGGGGAGACCTGGTCAGAGGTGATTGAATCATGGGGGCAGTTTCTCATGAATGATTAAGCACCATCCCCTAGGTGATATTTTCAAGATAGTGAGTGAGTGAGTGAGTGAGTGAGTGAGTGAGTGAGTGATTGTGAGATCTGGCTGTTTAAAAGTGTGTAGCACCGCCCCCATCTCTCTTCCTCCTGCGCTAGTCATGTAAAGTGTTTAACTCCCGCTTTGCCTTCTGCCTTGCTTGAAAGTTTCCTGAGGCCCCCCCTAGAAACTGAGCAGATGCTGCTATGCTTTCTGTAAAGCCTGCAGAACCATGAACCAATTAAACATCTTTTCTTTATAAATTACCCAATCTCAGGTATTTCTTTATAGCAGTATGAGAATGGACCAATACATCCTGTTATCAAATATCATGTCCAATGTTACCTAAAGCCCTTTCTAATGCCAATATCGTTCCTGTTTCCAAATTTTGGGAAATAGCATTCTAAAGAGGTATTTTTGTATACATTGTACACTTAAAAAATTGTATGCATATGTGTGTATGTATGTACGTGTGTGTGTGTATATATACACATTGTGTTTGTACCATAGGGATGTAAGACATCTAAAGCTTATAGCTTGTATAAATGTAAAAATATTCTTTCAGAGTTAGACCAACACCCTCAAATAAAATGTTATGTAAACTATATTTTGTATAAATATTTTCCTCAGCTTTCTGACTAAACTGATTTGTTTTTACTGAAATAACTTTATAGTCTCATATCAGGAATAATAGGATTTTCTCATTTTCTTATTATCAAAAAAAAAAAAACATAACAAATGCTGGTGGCGGAGAAAAGAAATCTCTTTTACAATGTTAGTGGAAATGTAAATTACTACAGCCATTGTGGAAAACAGTATATAGTTTTCTTTAAAAATTAAAAATAGAACTGTCATACAATCTAGCAATTTCACTATTGAGTATTTGTTTCAAAGGACAGAAAAAATATATATCTGAGGGATATATGCACCCCTGTGTTTATTGTAACACTATTCACAATAGCCAAGATACGGAATCAACCTAAGTGTCCATGAAGTGATGAATGGAGAAACGAAGTATGTTCTATATAATAATGGAGTACTATTTGGACATAAAAAAAGAACGAAATCTTGTCATTTGCAGTAACATTGATGGAACTGGAGGCCATTATGTTAAATGGAATAAGGAAGGCACAGAAAGACAAATATTGCATATTCTCACTCATAGATGGGAGCTAAACAATTTGATCTCATGGAGATAGAGAGTAGAATGATGGTTGCTAGAGGCTAAAAAGGGTAGTGGGGAGCAGGGGATAAAGAGGGGATGGTTAATGAGCACAAAAATAGAGTTAGATAGAAGGAGCAAGATCCAGTGTTTGGTAGCATAATAGAGAGACTACAGTTACTACATAATAGAGAGACTATAATACATTACAATAATGTATTATATATTTCCAAATAGCTAAAAGAGATTTCAAATGTTCCCGAGGTGATAAATATCCTAAATACCCTCATTTAATCATTGCACCCTTTATGAATGTATCGAAATATCAAATGTTCTTTATAAATATATACAATTATTTGTATCAATAAAAAGTGAAAAATAAAAAGGAAAGATTTCCCCATGTTCAATTGAGACAACAAACTTTAAGTTAATTCTGATTTTTGTTTTATTAACTTCCGCCCCTGGGCCTCTCCTTTATTTTCTTCTTCCCCTTTGACTCAGACCCTAATGTATTCTCCATTTAACTGTCAGAGTGATCTTTTATGAAATCAGATAAAAATCTTGGCTCTGCTTTAAAACTTTCCATGAGTTTCCTGTGCAGATCAGAATAATATTCCACTTGAAGCTCTTCCATGGTTGGGCTTCTTCTTATCTCCACTGAGTCTCCTCTGGCTCACAAGTGGAGTCACAATAGCTTCTGTTTTGTTTTTCATACATGCCAGGCTTTTTCCTGCTTTAGATCTTTTCCACTTACTGGTTTTTTTTTCCCCTGGAATTCTCTTCCTCTGAGGTTTTACTTAGCTGATTCTTTATCTTCCTCAATCTTGAGTTAAATGTCTTTTAGGTTGTCCCTGTACATCCTTTTTAAGTGGATCATCCCCTTATGTGGTATTCTCTATCTATTTCCTCCTTATGCTTAGTAGGTTGGGATTATATATGTGTCTTGTTTATTTTCTACTTCCCTATAAGACTCTAAGTTCTATGAGGGCAAGGCTTATGGTTATTTGCATGCACTTTCTCAATATTACCCTTGGGGTATAGAAGTACTCAGTAAATACACACACACACACACACACACACACACACATACAGATATAGATATAATAAATGAATCCTCTTCAAAGCGTTGTTTTATTTATTTCATTGGTTTCCCTGATTATAAACTCAGTTAATAAGCTTTTAAATAATTAATTTGTTAAAATGGGAGTGTGTGCCGTGTTTAGCATTCAGAAAGATTTGAGTAAGCAATTGAATAAACAACTTCCCCTAGTTTGTAATAATCCTTAAAACCTTGCAGTGACTGAGCATAAGGGGCACCATAAGCAACAAAGACAGATGAATTTGTAGCATTAAAGGCAAGCCAGCAATACTGTTTTAAATCTTCTTCTCATGACCTTCTTATAATTATGAATCCCTAAGAAGAAATTCAGCTGCTTTCTATGTCTGAAAGTCTGCTTAACTATGCTTAATTCTTTTGCTTTGGCTCATCTCCAAACTCTGTAACTTTCTTTGCCTAACTAGAATTGCATTTGGACTTTGGGAGGAAACAGTTATTGTTATACATTTGTAGGTGTGAGCACCAGCTGCTTGTGGAAATTCCAATTCATTATACATTTAATTTTATAAAAGAATAAGCAAAACTTGGAATGTATGGCTTTAGTCCTTACAGTTGAAACTCAACTGTACTATAGATTTATTGTAGAAATATTATACAATTGGCCAAAATTTTGATGTGTCCATTACTTCATTAATAAACTAAACATATTCACTTATTCTTTCTTTTTTTTTTGAAATGGAGTTTTGCTCTCGTTGCCCAGGCTGGAGTGCAGTGGCACAATGTCGGCTCGCCACAACCTCTGCCTCCCAGGTTCAAGTGATTCTCCTACCTCAGCCTCCCAAGTAGCTCGGATTATAGGCATGCACCACCATGCCAGGCTAATTTTTATATTTTTAGCAGAGATGGGGTTTCACCATGTTGGTCAGGCTAGTCTCGAACTCCCGACCTCAGGTGATCCACCTGCCTCGGCTTCCCAAAGTTTTGGGATTACAGGCATGAGCCACTGCACCCGGCCTCATTTATTCTTATTCAGTTTCCACAGGGGCCTTACTTAATATTTCTGAAAACCATCTCCAAATACACATAATAAATATTTTTGTAGAACACATACATACACACTGGAGACTTTTTTCAAATTTTGCATTTACAATTGTGGCACATACTGCCAGCTGACCACGGATAATTTCTTCATCCCTTCCATAGTGTGGAGTTGTTGCTGGACAATGGCTACCCACTTAAGGACTATTATTTCCCAGCCTCTCCATGTTGCATCCAGGTAGACCCTGTGACCAATGGATGTCTACATTACCTCTAGGAGAAGGTAAGCTTGTGATATGTAATTCTCAGTGTTCCCTTCCCTCAGGACTGCTGGTTGGATAACACTGATGTGTCTTTGCTTGAGCCAAACAATGTAATATGGGGTTCCTGAATCACAGCCTGAGAACAAGATGCTCTGGAGAACAACCCACCAGGAACATCCGCTTTGGACTTCACGTAAATGAGAAATACACTTTCATTTTGTTATGCAACTGAGATTCTAAAGTTTGTCTGCTACAACAGTTGCAATATTTACTCTGATGAATGTAATATAAATTTACCAAATAAACTCTGTAAATATATAAGTGTAATATATCTGCATACATTATTACAGAGCTAGTTTAGCACTCATTTTACACATGAGAAACCTGAAGAAAAAGAGACCTTGAAGAGTTAAGCAAACTCACTCAGATTATAAAATATATTACTTAACAGCTAAACTAATTCTAGTGTTTACTCCATTATAGCAGGAGTGGACACAGTATGGCCCTCGGGCCAAATCTTGTCCACTGCCTATTATTTAGAAAAAATAAATGTTTACTGGAACACAGTCACAATCATTCATTTACATATTGTAAGACTGCCTTTTTTGCAACAATAGCAGAGTTAAGTAGTTGCAACAGAGGTCATACGAACAGTAAAGCTTAAAATATTTACGGTCTGGATCTTTACTAAAAAAGGTGGCTGACCTATGCATTGTACTATATGCCCATGGACTCTCAATTCTGAATACAGGACATAATAAAAAGGTAGGCTCTAATTTTATATTGTAATCACCTGGTGGGTTCTTGCCTGCTGTACAAATAAAACCAATTCACTGAGACTGTGGTATTGCAATAAAGAAAGAATTAATTAATGCTAGATTAGCCATGCAGAAGAAAGAGTTATTACATCAGTCTCTTTGAAGGCTTGGAGGTTTGGGTTTTTGAAGGATGGTGTGATGAGTAGGGAAGTAGGGAATGAGCACTACTGATTAGTTGGGGATGCAATCACATGGTTGTAGAACAGTCCTCATGTGCTGAGTCCACCTTTGGGTGGGGACCACAGAAGAACTGAGGTGTGAATCATAGTCCAGATGGGATCAGTCAATTGCCAGAATGCAAACACTTGAAAAGCATCTTGAAATATCAATCTTAGGTTCTACAATGGTCATGTTATATATAGGAAAAACTGGAGAAGTCACAAATCTTATGATCTTTGGCCACATGTCTCCTATCAGTTAGGGATTGTAGAAACTATGCCTACATTTTAGCAGAGTTCAGGCCCATCCCATATTCTTAATCTCATGGCCTTTTATTAGTTTTCAACCTTTTAACAAGAACGGGGGTAGCTTTCGGGGGGGATTATTACCATCTTTGCTTCCAGGTTAAACTAAAAACTGAATTCCTCCCATGTTTAGCTGGGCCTATGCCCAGAAATGAGCAAAGACGGTCAGACTGTGAGGCTAGAACAAGATGGAATCAGCCATGTTAGATTTCTCTCACTGTCATAATCTTTGCAAAGGTAGTTTTTATATCCCTCCTATTTTAGTGGAAACAATGGAAAATCCTTCAATTTTATGTTTTCTTCTCACTTTCTCTACTTTGTGCGCTAACCTCCTTCTTAACTAATATTTGGAAATAGTTTGATGGATCCAACTTCCTCTTATGCTTCTGATATTATCTAAGATAGGGTCCTATGAGGCAGAACTTTAAAATGAAATGGTAAAAGACTAAGATATGCTTTCCCATCTGTCCTTCATTGCCATCCCAATGCTGAGACTGAGCACATGCTAATTAGTGCATTCCCTTAGACTCTACCCAAAGGCCTCTAATAAAATGCCCAGGAAAACAAGATCCTGACATTTCTATTAAACTCAGAAAAGGTTTTTTCTTTTTCCAGTTCTTTCTGTCTACAAAGATTCCATCTTTCTCTACAGGGGTGTTTCTCTACATTTTTTATACATTGTCACTCAAGACATATGATCATGTTTGCATTGATAAAGTAGGCCTGTAGGCACTGTCGAATTCCCAATTTACATATAAACAATTCCAGCACTTTCTCTCTCACTTTTCAAAAACACATCAGACTGCAAGAAAGAGGTCATTTATTATAGAACTAACCTTAAATCCATTATAAGTTATTTTTTAAACATTACATTAAAACATTGATAATTAAACTATCATTAATCAAAAGTAGTTGCTGTATCTCTCATAGCTGGTTCTGACAAACAAGCTTACTGTATTACTAACATGAAGATAACTGATTCTATATGAGAAGGAAGAATTTGAGAGGCTCATAAGAAATTCTGTTTGTTTCCTCATTGTAAGTTGCAGTAAAAATTGATTTAAGCAGATAAAACTCAAAGAAAGCAAAACACCTCAGATAGTCCTTTTTGGTTTATTTTAGAAAAAGTGAAATAGGAAAAAAGAAACTGTTTCTAATTAGACTTGAGAGGGAACAAACCCAGATCATAATTCAAAGATAATGCTATCAGAAATCTTACATTCTAACATATCCTTGGGTTGACAAGAAGAAACAAAAGGGATATGTGGCAAATGGCTACTGATGTGTTTTTAAGGCCCTATTACACCAGACACCCTCAGTTTGTAGCAATCATGCCTTTCAACTTTTCTTCCTCAACTCTAACTCTCACAACTTCTGCATTAACTTAAAGCTGATAAACTCTTTGTTCTAACTGCCTATTAAGCAGAGATAGAGTCGGAATGGAAATTTCTTATCCAGCTGCAGCAAACATGGGATGTGTTCCTGGCATTTTTAGAAAAATCAATAACTGTAGTTTCCAGAGAATTCTTGTTATACACAGTACATACTTCTTAGAATTTATTCTATACTATTGGTATATTATGGGTTAAATTTATTTCTCTGGTTGACCCCCGAGTATGGCACCATGGAAATCATTGTGAGTCTGACAAACAGCCACCTGCACAATATATTTTAGAATACAACTCACTGCAAGTTAGAAATTGCCTCGACATTTTTGTTTCATAAAGAAAACTTGTTTTGCAAAGTGGTGAAGACTGGGTAGTCAGTCTTGGATGCAATCCAAGTGCATTTATTTGCTGACATAATGGCAACTACCATAACAAAAGCCTTTTATAGGTAGTTTCTTCTATAAATTAGTCCTAAGTTGTGGCATTAGTGAGAAAAACACTCTTCGTTTTATCAGTTTTAATATGAATTCAAAAATTTAGAACCACATACACATCATGGCAAATGCTCCTAATGATGAAGCTAATTGTCTCTGCAATATATTTTACTATTTTATTTTATTCAAAAGCTTTTTCTTGGGTCCATCAAAGACAGCTAAAATTATGCACTCTTATGCATGTCATGATATTGGCAGTATATCATTCTTTATTAAGTTTTTATCTTTATTTTGACAACTAGTTTTAAATGTTGGCCAAGTGATGACTTTTGCAATTAATGTGAAACAGTTGCTGTGAGATTTTTTAATTTGACAAGCTCATGTCTAAAATGTTAATAACTTTTCCAGATAGTGGAAAGTAAATAAAATTGTATGCTATCATAAGAAGTATTCATATGTGGATAGTGACATAAGGGGATAATTTTAAGGATATTTATAATGTGATGTGATGACAGTGACATAATATTTTTTATTTTTATTGCTGGCTTTAGTCAATATGTCTCTCATATTTATTTGTAAGTACTAAATTCACAATTTTTTAGATATAAGAAATCAAGCTATGTGTAAATAATATTGTTATTTCCCTTGATATGTAATAACATTTCCTTCAATAATTCAATTTATTGGAAGATATTCTAAGGGCAAGCAAAGAACTTTTGGATTAAAGCAAATATTTTCTATTATTTTCAGATATCTTCTTTTATTGTATGAAAAGTCCTCTCTCCATTTTTTTTTAAATTTGTTAATGCTATTCTTTCTGTTTCATAGGAATAAATGTTTATCCAGCTTTCCAAGGTTGACCCCATATGTTTACCTTTTATTATGAGTGAAGATATAAGTTTTAAACTTGATTATAACTTGGCTTAATATTTGAGCAAGCAATTTTACTGATGGTGGAACATTTAATTTTGCTGATTTAGGGCATTATCATCATTTCTAGAAAAAAAATCAGCCTTTTTATATAAATATTCAATGATATTTATTTCTTGTTATTTGGGGAAGGATGTTTGTCCTATGGTTACTTTTCTCTTGACATGTGCTGATGATATAATTTATCTTCTATTTTCTTATTCCTTCCCTACAACTTCATCCTTTACTCCCCAGATGCAGATTAACATAAAGATAACGAAACAAGCATCAGGGCCTCTCACTTCTCAGGCACTGTCTAAGGTCCTGGGGGAGTCCTAGTTAAGTATTAAATGGTCAATTGTATTTTTGTAAAATTTAGAAAAGCAAGATAGTTTCAGGCTACAGTGTCTTTTCATACTGAGAATAATGACAAGCTGTTATTAAGAGTCCCGATATTTAACAAAGATCACAGAAGTAGAGGTGGAAAGAAGGGACAGAATTGTGAGATATTTGGGAGATAGACTGATATTTAACCAAGACCATGGAATTAAAGGTGCAGAGAGGGACAGAATTGTGAGATATTTGGGAGACTGCTATCTCTATTCTTCTCATGATCTATTTTCTAACTAACTTGAACTTATTGGTACTTCCCAGGCATCACCTAGGTGTTCCCACCTCTGTGCCTTGACAGTTATATTTTCTCTCAGCCTGGAATCTCACTCATCCTTTGAGGTACAGTTCTGATGCCAACTGGCATTTCTCTAGTGCTAAACACACAGTCAGCTCTTAGTGCATAGTGTTGACTGCAGAAGGTGAACTAAGTCATGAGTCTTCACATGATTTTTCTCTAAACCCAATAACTTGGCTTTTTCCTTTGTTTCTTTTCTTGCTTTGGAGTGGGGAGGAGAATAGGACATTAGCCTTAGTTTTTCTTAAGCAAAGGAAGTACTGTTCCAAGGAGATCCAGCATTACCCCTTGATTTTGATAAAGTCCAGAGGCCTCTGATCTTGTTCTTGGCATCACTGATTGTTTTGGAACCAGACCAAGTACAGGTGTAATTTTTGGAGGGAGTCAAAGAAATTAAGGTGTGATTATGATATGAGGATGAAGTACTCCCATAACATTTGCTCTTTGCCACATAGGAATATGAAAACAGTTAAAACTTAGAACAACTGACATAAAATTCTGAGTATTCCACTTACTAGCTGTTTTACCATGGGAAAAATATTTAACTTTTATGAGTTTTCTCCTTTGGAAAATAATGATAGTGTAGAGGTGGAGGGAGATTATCTTTTCTTCCTACTGAAGGTTCACTGAAAATGAACTGACAAAAGGCAGCTTAATATGAGAAAGGTGTACAAAATTTATTGAATGTGCATGGGAGAAAATCACAGAAGTATGGTTATCCAATAACCCAATGAAGCCCAGATGCTGATATACCCTTCTTTACAGGGGGAGATGGAAAATGTAGGTGATTTTTTTGAGGGGTAATGATTATTAGGGAGAATAAATAGATCCAAGAGACAAAAATTAACTTGTAAATGATTCCCTTTGGAATTTGAATGAACTAGATATTATCTTGTGAAAAAGTCTGTCCAGGTGTGGTTACATTCATCAATCTTCTTTTCTGTGACAGATAATGAGATTTCAGGAAGGAAGTAGAAGGCAATTGTGTTCTCTTTGGCAGGTGCAGTCTTAAGGTAGATAGGGGAATATCAGAGTAGAGTCTGTTCCAGCATCTTCTGACCTTTAAGGGTCTTTAATTTAAACCAATCATCATACTACGGTGCCATATTTAGGAGTGAGGTTCCCTGGTCCCCTTCAATTGCATATTTCTATCTATTGGTTTTTTGGGAACTATAAAAAAGGAGTGTATATCTAAATACCTTGTTCATGTTGTGCTTAATAGCAATTCTATATCAGTTAGATTTCTTCTTTCTTCTTCCACTTTTTACCTTCAGCATCTTTCTAAGTCAACATGTGATTCAAGCAAAAAAGTCATCCTGGAAGATTTTAATTAATTAAATTTATATTGTATAGATTACTTTGTATGTTCACATACACTCTCCTAATTTATCTTCTTACTGATGTAATGAGGTTAGCTGAGGAATCAGAGAAGGTACCAACCAAAATGGGTGCACACTCGCGTGCACATACGCGCACACACACACATAAACACATACAAACACACACATTTAGACATGTTGGTGTGCTCTAGATAGTTATTATCCAATTTTTATAGATAAAAAAACTGGGGTCCCAAAATTGAAGTTACTTACAAAAGCTGGGATGTCCCTTCTCTTAACACCCTGTTTTTCACCTGTTTAACTCCTGTTTGTTCTGTTTGTCCTTCAAGGGTCACTCATGACAGTTTCTTCCCCTTTCCTGTCACTACCACCTCTGCCAGCCTGGGTGAGGTACCCCTTGTCTGTGCTCCCATTGTTTTCTGTATATCTTTATCATAGCCATTATCACACTGTGAACACTTGTCCTCCTATTCACTGTATACTCCTTTATGAAAAAGAACATTATTTATTCATGGTCTTTTTGCACAGTGTTTTATATGCAATATGTTAAAAATTGCCTGTTGAATGAAAGAACAAAAATGAATGGTGACTGGGAAATTGAAATTATTCAGCAGCATGTGTTTAAAATCTAGAGATTCTTTAGATGGAAAGAACCAGGGTCTATTAATTTTTGTTTGTGGAGTAAGAGGTGTGTGTGTGTGTGTATGTGTGCAAACATGTGTGTAAAGACAAAGACTACTGTTTCATTATTGATGTTACCAAACAAGGCTTGGATCTGTGTGCCTGGTACACAAAAAAAGGCAAACACACCAGGATTTTCAGCAAAAGAAAGTGAGTCATTTATTGTAGGTCACCAAGCAAGGAAGATGGGCAGCTAATGCTGAAGATCTGAACTCCCCAATGACTTTCAAGCAATGGTTCTTAAGACAAGAGTACATTTTAAGAAAGCAGAAGTTACAGGCAAAATCATAAATCAACATAAAGAGTATATACATTTGCTTGGCCCAAAAAGATGGGAGGTCTTGAAGTAGGGGCTCACAAGTCATAGGCGAATTTAGAGATTTGTTTTTAATTTGCAATAGGCTAAAGAAGCAATGCTTTGTTTAAAAGCTTGGGGTTCAACAGAAAGGAATATTAAGGTTTAGCCTGTGTGCAAGATGCTCCCCAGGACCCCCAGGAAGAAATTTAGGGCAAAGAAAGGTGATCAGATACTAGTTCTTAGTTTTCTCTTATCTGAGGTCTGTGCGACAATGTTTGGCGTTTTTCTTTCTTCTTCTTTTTTTTTTTTTTTGAGATGAAGTCTCACTCTGTCGCCCAGGCTGGAGTGCAGTGGCATGATCTCAGCTCACTGCAACCTCTGCCTCCCAGATTCAAGTGATTCTCCTCCCTCAGCCTCCTCAGTAGCTGGGATTACAGGCACCTGCCACCATGCCCAGCTACTTTTTGTATTTTTAGTAGAGATGGGGTTTCACCATGTTGGTCAGGCTGGTCTCGAGCTCCTGACTTTGTGATCCGCCTGCCTCAGCCTCCCAAAGTGCTGGGATTACAAACATGAGCCACCATGCCAGACTGTTTGGCATTTGTCATTTGGGGAGTCCAGGTTTCCGAAAAACAACTCAAGTCCATATGTTCAGATGTAATCTTTTAGTTTTCAGGGGCAACCAAAACACCATGTGACTCTGACTTGCTTGGGAGGCTATTGTTGAAGTTATTGCATCTTCTTGGTTATCAGGTTGTTCATTTATTTTTGCTAACTAGGTGCCTAGAATTTTTTTAAAGGGACTTGAAATACGTATTATTTAGATTTTATGCTTGGGGAGAGGTCCCAGCAGGCCCCTAAGAGGGGTCTTTGCCCTATCTCATTGATACGGGAAACTGTATCAATTCTTTATAGTACTTCTAAGCTAGTTTAATAGGTATATACAGAATATGTCATGCTAAAATAGACATTGTGTAGGAACCAAGGCCTTTGGCCCTGTGAAGTTTCCCTGAAAAATCAATTAACCAAAGACCGATTAATTAAAGAAAAGGCATAAAAACTTACTTACTGTGTACACACAGGAGGCTTCAGAATGAAGACTCAACTTCCCAAGGAGATACAGAAGCTTATATGCCATCTCGAGGTTACAGAAAGAATAGGGGCTTGGATTTTCACAAAACCGGTTATGGGAAGTGGGAGAAGAGGTATTCTCTTGAGGGACAATAAATGATTACTAGAAAGAATGAATGGATAGAGAACAGAGGTTAAATGATAAACAGTTCTCTTTGGAATCTGAATAAGCTTGTGAGACATTATGTTGTAAGAGTTTGGTCAGGTATGATTACATTCTTTGTCTTGCCTCTGCCATAGATAATGAGATTACAGGGAGGAGGAAAAAAGATTGTTCTCCTTGGTGGGCAGAGACTTAAGGCAGATAGCGGAACTTCAGACAACAACCTTACCCTATGCTTTGGGAAAAACAGTAGGAACAGTAGGAACATGTCAAGGGGACCTTGAGGCTTCTTCAATTTTTCTGAGCAACAACAATTATAATCCTTGGAGTAAAATAAAAGTCACAAAAATGTTATTTGTGGAAAGGGGAAGAGTCAAACTTATCCTTTTGCTCTTCTAATGGTGCTTGACAAGAATGAATCATAGTAACAGCAAGGTAGGCTCATTCTTCCTAAGCCGTCAACAGAAAGGTGGCTTCTTCCTCTTCCACAAGCGATTTTGCTTCAAAGAAGACAGGAAGGGAGTGGCTTTTTATATGGATATGGGGAAACTTTGATAAATGAATCTAATTCTAAGTGTGGGGAAGAGAGAAAAGTAGAGGAAGGTTAAGTTCATATCCAAAATGACTCCTTATTTTTCTTGAGTTTCTGTAGGCACTTCTAGAGAGAGAGCTGGGCACTCTGTGGAGTTTTTTTACATGACCTGAGGCCTTACTCTAGTGGCACGGTTATACTGGTGAGAATCACAATAGACTATATTTGCATTCATTCTGGGGACAGCTTTGAATTCACCCACACGTTATAATAAGTAGAACATTTGCCCACAGATTTCACATTGCTCTAGTGTCTTAATGATCTTCCCCCACTGCCTGTGATAGACTTAAACATAATAGAAGCCAATTTTGACTCGAATTCAATGTTCTCTGTAGGAGAGGATGACTGAAGTTTAATTATAATTCCTTTATACCAAATGTGTGTGCATTCTCCAGCATTTGATGGGATTCCTCCAAAATTTCCATCTCAAAATCAGCCCATCAGTAGAACAGTCACATGCTGCCCAGTTAATTATAATGGAATGTGATGGTTTGGGGCTGTATTCCAAACAGAGCACCATGACATCTATAAAAACAAGCTTCTGGAAAGCTAATAAGACAAGGGCCTTTGTGCTATTTCAAATGTTTTTATTTTGTTTTGTTTTTTTCTCCTTACATAAATATGCCAAAGATGGACGAACAAAAAATGTTGCTTATGTAGTTTTTTGTTACATATGTAGGCCATTTCATTGCCCCTCATCTTCTCTGTCTACGTACAGCTAGGAATAAAACTCACAGTTCTTATAAGACACAGAAGGTTAAAACATATTTTAGCACATGGTGGATTTAAAACGTATTCATTGTTACTTTTAAAAATTAAATTTTCCGCCGGGCGCGGTGGCTCAAGCCTGTAATCCCAGCACTTTGGGAGGCCGAGACGGGCGGATCACGAGGTCAGGAGATCGAGACCATCCTGGCTAACATGGTGAAACCCTGTCTCTATTAAGAAATACAAAAAACTAGCCGGGGAGGTGGCGGGCGTCTGTAGTCCCAGCTACTCCGGAGGCTGAGGCCGGAGAATGGCGTAAACCCGGGAGGCGGAGCTTGCAGTGAGCTGAGATCCGGCCACTGCACTCCAGCCCGGGCGACAGAGCGAGACTCCGTCTCAAAAAAAAAAAAAAAAAAAAAAAAAATTAAATTTTCCCAATATAAGTACCTTTTAGAAGAGTGCATAATGGACTGTGTAGTAAAGGCAATAATCAGTCTTCATGTTTATTTTGTGCCTCCTAAGTCACAGACCTGAATAATAGATGCTAAATAGAAAGCTGTATTTCATAGATTAAATTGATACTTTGTGGATTACTATGTATGTTTCATATACATGTATGTGGAAGGGGATGGTTGAAGCTGTATTCCCCAAATAATACAACACAGGGACTTCAACAGAGAAGGCAGGAGAAGTATCAGTCTGAATAGACACTATAACAAATGTTGCTGGGCAACTTCCAGAGATGCAGCAAGGAAGGAAACACTTTTAAAGCACTAGAAATATTATAATATTATAAAATGAGCAAAAGTATATTTGTGATCTGGTACAGGTAGAATACAAACATATGAAAATATTTTGATGAGCCACTTGGAGCTGAAGGTGAGATTGCAAGAGATGGGCGTGATAGCAATAGATAATCCATACACTGCCTCTAAGGAAAGTGGGCCTCGTTAGCCAAAGAGGTTTTATTTTCTTTAATGAATGATGATTTGAGACTTTTTCACCAAAGCTGTATTTTTCAGGGAAATAGAAGGCAAACTAAGCATTACTGTTAGAGTAGGCAGACAGACATGAGCAGGAAAGGGAGCTCCCAGGGAACGAGGCTCTAGAAAGTCTTGCATCCCAGAGACCACCCCGAACATGCATGCTAACTGAGCAGAGAGGAAGGGAAATACCTATGCAGAACAGAACACTCCTTAAGACACCCAGTAATTATTCTGTGATTGAGCTGTCAGAATATAGCTAGCTATATGCTGATAAGAAGGGACAAGGGACAAAAGGAAAATTCCTGAAATATGTACAGGCACAATAAGTACAGATTTGACCACTATATGACCTTCCTGGGGTGGCAGTAATTAGCAACACTACCATTAGGTATGATTCATATTGATCATCAGTCCCCACACATGCACATCTACTGACAGCAAGGGAGAATCCAACAAACCTGGGCAGGGACTAGAGGATAACAAAGACAGAAACTTAAGACAGAAGCAGGAAACAAGAAAAAGGCAGAGACTTAAGATAGAGGTGGGAACTTAAAGAAAAAGTCTAACATAATAAAAACTTCAACACAGAACTCTCAAGACTGTTCCTAGCCATGTGAGCCTGATCCTCTCTTGGAGTGTACCTTTATTTCCTTAATAAACCTTTTTGGCTCCTTTACTAGTCTCTTGACTGAATTATTTCCTTCAAGAAGACAAGAAGCAAGGATCCTTCACTTCCTGGTAACACTAAGAAAGTGCTCTTTCCTCTATATCCCTTTCTCTCATTGTGCTCAGCATTATCTCCAAATAAATGTTAAAATACCTAAATCATTCGAGTTTGTTGGGGTTCAATATTATGCACTGGACTTACATGCTCACAAGCCCATTTTTCTACCCCAGTGTATGCAACAGTTTCAGCCAATTAAGGACTTAGGTTCTAGTTGCAAAGTGACACAGAATCAAATTATTTTCTCTTCAAATGAATGTGCTTGTATAAAGAGATTCAGAATCAGAATTGTAAATAAATCCAACAGAAGCCTTAATATCCTCTTCTACTTCTGTACAGCTATTACAGGCACAGTCTGGTGAATTGTTGCCTTGGCTTATTAGTTTCAAAAGGCTTAAAAAATCTAATCTGAGATTCCTTATGAAAAGGTTCTAGCAAAGCCAATTTAAAAGGAGCCTATATGGGCAATCACTATTTTCGCTGAACTTCATGCAAATAATCAGACTAAGTATCATAAGTCTAGAACTTATTTCACCAATAAATTGGTCTTACTCTGATTTCTCTTTTGGTAAAAAAGGGACATGTGAGACAGAAGAAAAGTAGGTTTCAGAAGACAACTATACTACACCTGTTGTTAAATTGTAGCCCTGACCATTGTTTTTGAGTTTTCATTATTTTCTTACAATTTGGACTGAATCCTGAATTATTTCCTGCCATAGCAAGTCTATAAAGAAGGGTCTCAGTGTAATTATAGTTTTTAGTTGACTTCTCAAAGGAATAGGTTTTTATCTGTCATTGTTTTATTTCTTCCAAGAAAACAAAAATTGTGAAATTTTGTAGACTAGAGATGATTAAAAAATGATAACTGTTAAAAAATTCAGTGGCTGTGGACTATTGAAGAATGAGACTCCCCAGAACTGAGGGATGAAAAGTATCTATTACTCTAATCTCAGCAGAGGGTGATCATCAATGCTTCTATGGGAAGATTTTTTAACCAACAGAGGGTCATGAAAAAGAAAACTAGCTCAGAACAATCTGAGAGTTATGTGAGATATCCAAAATTTATCAGACCCAGAGAAACATGAGTATGGGACTTTAGTTATGCCCTCTACACTCATGCCTGGGGACAATTGTTTAAAAACATGTCATTCCTGACTAGTTGCCTCAGCCATTATCTTTATATTTCTAGAATTTGTGATACAAAGAATAATGTATAGCCAATCAATAGCCTGTTGTTTTAATGTAAATTCTTAGTAAACAATGTAGGAACTGCCTCTTCCTTTCCTTTAAAAATCCACTTGTCTAGGCCAGGGTCCAAAAGAGTTTTTCTCAGGTTTTCTTCTAGGATTTTCATAGTTTCAGGTTTTACATTTAGGTCTTTAATTCATCTTGAGTCAATTTTTAAGTTAATTTTTATGTTAAGTTTTATGTATTGTGAGAGGTGTGGGTTCAGTTTCATTCTTCTGCATGTGGCTATCCAATTTTCCCAGCACCATTTATTGAATAGGGTGCCACTTCTCCAGTGTATATTTTTATTGACTTTGTTAAAAATCAGTTGGTTGTAGGTATGCTACTTTATGTCTGGGTTCTCTATTCTGTTCTGTTCATCTATGTGTCTACTTTTATATTAGTATCATCTGGTTTGGGTTATTGTAGCCTTGTAATGTAATTTGAAGTCAGGTAATGTGATGCCTCCAGCTTTGTTCTTTTTGCTGAGAACTGCTTTGGCTATTTAGGCTCTTTTTGGTTCTATATGAATTTTAGAAATGCTTTTTCTAATTCTGTAAAAAATGACATTCGTAATTTGACAGAGATTGCATTGAATCTTAGATTGCTTTGGGCAATATGGTCATTTTAATGATATTGATTCCTCCAATCATGAGCATGGGATTCTTTTTTTTTATTTGTGTCATCTATGATTTCTTTATTCAGTGTTTTATAGGTCTTATAGAGACCTTTCACCTTCTTGGTTAAATATATTCCTAGGCATTTTACTTTTTTGGTAGCTTTGTAAATTGCCTTCTTGATTTGGTCCTCAGCTAGATTATTATTGGTGTATAAAAATGCTACTGATTTCTGATGTTAATTTTATAACATAAAACTTTACGGAATTCATTTATCAAATCTGAGAGTTTTTTGGTGGAGTCTTTAGGGTTTTCTAGATATGGGATCATATTGTCAGTGAACAGAGAAAATTTGACTTTTTCCAATTTGGATGTTCCTTTTTTTCTTTTGCTTGATTTCTCTGGTCAGGACTCTGAACAAGAGTGGAGAAAGTAGGCATCTTTGTCTTGTTCCAATTCTTAGGGGGAATGCTTTCAGCTTTTTCCATTAAGCATAATGTTGGCTGTGGGTTTGTCATATATGGTGTTTATTATGTTGAGGCATGTTCCTTTTATGCCTAGTTTCTTGAGGATTTTTATCATGAAGAAATGCTGAATTTTATTGAATGCTTTTTCTGCATCTGTTGAGAAGATCATACGGTTTTTATGCTTGATTCTGTTTACATTATGTGTCATGTTTATTGATTTGTGTATGTTGAGCCATCCTTGTATACCTGGGATAAATCCCACCTGATCATAGTGTGTTATCTTTTTGATGTTCTATTGAATTATATTTGCTAATATTTTGTTGAGGATTTTTGCATTCTTAAAAGTAAAAACAACAAAAATAGACAAATGAGACTTAATTAAATGAAAACCTTCTGCACAGCATAAGAAATAATCAACAGTGTAAACAGACAGTCTACAGAATGGGAAAAAGTATTTGCAATTGATGCATCCAACAAGGGCTAATATACAGAATTCACAAGGAAGTCAAACAACTTAACAGGAAAAGAACAAATAACCCCATTAAAAACAAGCAAAGAACATAAACAGACATTTTTCAGAAGGAGACATACAATCGGCCAACAAACGCATGAAAAGTGCTTAACATCAATAAACATCAGAGAAATGCAAATTAAAACCAAAATTTGAGCCATCTTACACCAGTCAGAATGGCTATCATTAAAAAGTCTAAAAATAACACATGTTGGTAAGGATGTGCAGAAAAGGGAATGCTTATACAGTGTTGATGGGAATGTAAATTAGTATAACATTTATGGAGAATACTGAAAGATTCTCCCCAGGGCCTGAAAGCTTGAAGGGATGAGTAATTCCTCCATTCTTAGGCCCAGTCCCAAGGTGCAAGGCTACTTGTGCCAGCAGCATGTGCCAGCAAGATAGCAGAAGCAGGAAGTGAGCTGGCCAGAAGACACCTACTCTTGCCGGAAGACATGTACCTTTGGAGATTGAGAAAGAGGCCTTCTGGGTACTAAGTAGCAGTCACGTCAGACTGGGACACTTCCTGTTTACAGGAGACCACCCTAAAACCCCTACTCCCTCCTCATTTGGTGCTGGCGCCATTTTAGGCCTCAGCCCACCTGCACCCAGGTGCTCATTAAAACAACGTGTTGCTGGGCTGGGGGTGTTGACTTACGCCTGTAATTTCAGCACTTTGGGAGGCCAAGGCGGGAGGAGCATGAGGTCAGGAGATTGAGACCATCCTGCCTAACACGGTGAAACATCATCTCTACTAAAAATACAAAACATAGCCAGGCATGGTGGCACACACTTGTAATCCCAGCTACTCAGGAGGCTGAGGCAGGAGAATCACCTGAACCATGGAGGCGGAGGTTGCAGTGAGTTGAGATCATGCCACTGCACTCCAGCCTGGGAGACAGAGCGAGACTCTGTCCCCCACTCCAAAAAAAAAATGTTGCTCCACACTGCCTCATGTTGTCTGTTTGCGCACTCGTGGGGTTTGAACCTATACGACAACCTTACATCTGGTGCAGAAACCCAGGAGGGGCTCAGGTCTGCATCCCCTGTGGACCTACCCCTCCATCCTGGAGAGCAGGCCACAGCAGCCAGACAATGGAAGCTCCTCAGCCTCCAGTCGTCTTTTTGTGCATGCACATGGGTCACTGATCTCGCCTACTGGTGAGTTTCCCAGGAACCCCGTTAACAGGGAAAAATCCACATGGCCTCTCTTGGTTTCTCGTCTGAAAATCCAACGTTGGTTCAAGAAGGCTCCAGCATGTGCCAGGCACTTGCTAATCATCTGGTCTTAGGGGGACGCCTCTAAGTCATTGATCCCATTCCAGGAACGAAAAAGACAGCAGTGACAATCACTCCTTTTATCATCTCCCTCTGGCGTCCAGGATGGTCTCGGTTTCCCTGTTCTCCTGAGTCTACCCTCCATTATGGGAAATTCCCAGTCTTCCATTCCAAAGGACAGCCTTCTAGGCTGCCTCATAAAAACCTGCAAACCTGCAAACCTTAGGCTTCAGGCAAGATATCCACCCTAAGCGCTTTGTCTGTTTTTGCAATTCAGTCTGGCCACAATACAAATTGGATAATGGGTCCAAATGGCCCGCAAATGGAACATTCGACTTTACAATTTTAACGGACTTAAGCAATTATTGCTGATGAATGGAGAAATGGGGAGAAACTCCTTATGTCCAGGCTTTTTGCAGTCAGATCACAGCCCAACCTCTGCAATTCTTGCTCACCTGTTCTAATCATTCCCCTGCATTCTCGCGGCCCTGATCGCCTTTCTCCTCCCAACCCTACCTTTTTTTCCTCCTTGAATCCAGTAGACTGCTGTCCAGCCCTCCCAGCCCCTACATCTCCCTCTCAACTGTCTTCCTTAACCCCCAAGCCTCCTCTTTATCTTCTCAGCTGCCATCTTCTCAGCCATCTTCCCAGTTGCTATCTTTCCAGCCACCATCTTCCCAGTCAGCAGTATCCATCTCTTTTCCTACACTGTCCTCTCCTCAGGACAATTCTAGTATTGTCTGTACCCATTCTCCTCCCCCACCACCCTCTCCTGAGGCTTGTAAACCCATCCCACCACCTTACACCCCTATCTATCCTCCACTGCTTGTTAACCCCTCTTCCCCCATCAAACCCCCAGCAGCAACCACTTCTGGCTTCTTCCTTCTCTCCCACCCATACTCTCTCATGCGCCATCTTTGGCCCATGCCCCACCCTTACTTTCAGCGCCCGTGCTAGAGTGCCCCCTTCAGGAAGTAGCAGGAGTTTAAGGTATTGTTAGAGTTCATATTCCCTTCTCCCTCATTTACCTCTCTCAAATTAACAAAAGATTCAGTTCATATCCAGAAGACCCTACCTCTTATATTAGGGAGTTTCAGTACCTTACCCAGTCTTATGAACTAACCTGGCATGACCTCTATGTTATCCTATCTTCCACCCTCATCCCAGAAGACCAGGATTGTATCTGGACTCTAGCTCAGGCACATGCTGATATAATTCATCACCAAACTCCTGCCCAGCCTACTGGCACAGAGGCTGTCCCCAACCAGGACCGCCACTGGGATTATCAAGACAGGGCCTCTGGATGCCACCTTGAGACCACATGATTGTGTATCTCCTTGCAGGACTCAAAAAAGGTGCCCATAAAGCAGTAAACTATGAAAAACTTTCAGAAATCCTTCAAGGTCCTGACAAAAACCCAGCCCTTTTTCTCTCTCATTTAACTGAAGTCTTCATAAAGTATACCAACCTAGACCCAGCCAGCTCAGAAGGAACCACTATCTTAAACCTTTGGTTCATCTTCCAACTCACCCCCGATATCTGGCGCAAACTTCAGATGCTTGACAACAGCCCTCAAACCCCACAACGAGACCTTCTTAATTTAGCCTTCACAGTCTTTAACAATCATGATGATGAAAGTAAAAGGCAAAAACAGGCAGAGTTTCAAATGCTTGCCTCCGCCATCAGGGGCCCTGCAGGCCCATGGGGCCGCAACTCCACACAGAAGCCTCCTAGCAATCCACCTCCACCTGGCACCTGTTTCAAGTGTGGCAATGAAGGCCACTGGTCCAGACAATGCCCAAACCAAGGTAAGCCCATCAGGCCATGACCCTCTCTGTGGAGAACCCCACTGGAAGTCAGACTGTGAGTGGCCCCCTCAAGGACTGCCCCCATCCCTTCCTGAGCTGGCCAAAACCTCCTACTTGGATCTCATCGGACTTGCTGCTGAAGACTGATGGTGCCCTGGGATGGATGCCCCAGCAACTACCATCTCTTCATCCAAGCCAAGGGTAACTCTGATGGTGGCAGGTAGGCCAGTATACTTTTAAATTAATACCAGGGAAAACTACTCTACTTTATCTAATTTTTCGGGACCCATCCTGTCCTCCCAAGTCTCTGTTGTGGGAATTGATGGACAAGTCTCCAAACCCCGAGCCACCCCTCCACTTTTCTGCTCCCTTCACACCTTTTCCTTCACTCACTCTTTCTTAGTCCTGCCCTTATTACCAACTCCACTCCTAGGCAGAGACATCCTTTCAAAACTCCAAACTATTCTCCACTTCCATGTTCCCCATAGTACCCTACGCATCAACCCAGACCCCTCCAGGGCATCTAACTTTCTTCTACTCCTCCAATCTCCCACCTTAAAACATGCAACTTTTCCTTATCCCCCATCCATAGTTAACCCCACTGTTTAGGGTACTTTCACACCCTCAGTCACAGAACACCACACCCCCATCTGCATTAACCTTAAAGAGCCCACCCAGTTCCTATCACAGAAGCAGTATCCCATCCCCCAAGCTGCTCTCACAGACCTAAAGCCTATCATTTTTCGCCTCCCTGCCAGTCACCTACTCTGCCCAACAAACTCCCCTTTTAACATACCAGTTCTACATGTTAAAAAGCCAGATGGAACTTATTTAGTCCAGGACCTCAGGCTCATTAACCAAACTATACTCCCAGTATGTCAGTGGTTCCTAACCCATATACTTTCCTTTCCACAATTGCCTCCAGTACCACCCGTTATTCTATTCTAAACCTAAAGGATGCTTTTTTTTTTCACAATTCCTTTACACCCTGATTCTAAAGACCTCCTTGTCTTTACATGGGAAAACCCTGATAACCACCTTTCACGTTAGCTCACCTGGTGTGTACTACCTCAAGGTTTCAGAGACAGCTCCCACCCTTTTGGGAAGGCCCTTGCTCATGACCTCTGTACCTTATCCCTAAAACTGTCCACTCTCCTTCAATATGTTGATGATTTGCTCCTATGTAGCCCCTCTCAAAGAGACTGCAACACCCATACTATCTCTCTTTTAAACTTCTTGGCAGAATGGGGGTATTGGGTCTCCCCTAAGAAAGCACAAATATTCCCTCAGTCACCTCAGTCACCTATCTAGGCCTAGCTCTTACCCTGCAAACCCAAGGGCTCACAACCAACCACATATCCCTCCTCCAGTCCCTCCTGCCTCTTCAAACTAAACAAGAAATTCTCTTTTTAAGCTCTGGGTCCCCTCCTTCGCTCTACTTGCCGAACCATTATACGAAGCTGCTAAAGGCCCTCTCCGTGAGCCTTTAAAACCTGCACAGCCCATTACCCAACTTTTCTATCTACTCCAAAAGGCTCTCATCTCAGCCCCCCTCCTCACTCTCCCAGGCCTCACCAAACCTTTCTCTCTATATACCTACAAATGGCATGGAGTGGCACTAGGTGTTCTAACCCAGTGTAACGGACCCATCCTCCAGGTTGTTGTCTACTTCTCTAAAGAGCTGGAAGCCACAGTTCTTGGATGGCCTGCCAGGCTCTGAGCATTGGCAGCAGCTGCTGTCTTCACCCTTGAAAGCCTAAAACTATCTCTGCATGACAACCTAGCAGTTTATTCAACCCATAACATCAAAGACATGCTAGCTCACCACAGTGTACTAAGTCTCATCTCTGCCCCATGGTTCCTCCAGCTGTATTCTCTATTCATAGAAATTCCACACACCACCATGCTAACCAGCTCCTGTCTAAACCCAGCCATGCTCTTACCTGAAGCTACAACCACCCAAGACCCTACACACTTCTGTGTGAACACTGTTCAAACCTTTCTTATACATTTTCCAAACCTAACCTTCCAGATGTCTCCTTTACTTGGTTAGTAGATGGCAGGTCCATCCTACATCAAGGACACTGACATGCTGGCTATGCTATAGTGTCACTCCCCCACACTATTGAAGCCAATATGCTCCTCCTAGGCATCACCTCCAAAAAAGCTGAACTCACTGCCCTCACTTGAGCTCTCACTTCAGCAGCCAGACAACAGATCAACATATATTCAAATTCTCATTATGCATTCCATGTAGTGCACTCACACTCATCCATCCTGAAAGAACGGGGTTTCCTAACTGCAAAAGACACTCGTGTCATAAATGGCTCTCTCATTAGCAAGCTCCTTCAAACTGTCAGGCTCCCACAGAAAGTTGCCATCATTCATTGCAGGGACCACCAAACCCCAGACCATTCTATATTGGCTGGAAATGCACTAGCAGATCAGGTAGCCAAACAAGTAGCCCTACAACCCATGCAAGGCCAGTTTCTGTCTCTGTCCTTGTTCTCTCTGCTTTACTTCTCAGAAGAAAAGGAGGACTTACAATCCCAAAACCTTCAAAGGCAGGGACCATGTTATGTCAAGGAATGGTGCTTCATTCTTCCTCACTCTCAAACAATCTCTATCCTCCAAAGCCTTCACAACTCTTTCCATGTCAGTTACAAATCTCTCCTGCAACTTCTCTGCCCTATTCTCACTTGTCCTCACTTTTCCAGCCATGTTCGAGAAATTACGCAGTCCTGCTCTATCTGCCACTCAGTGTCACCTCAGGGTTTCCTCCAGCTTCAGCCTTTTCCTACCCACCAAGCCCAAGGCCAGGTACCTGTGCAGGATTGGCAAGTAGATTTCACTCTCATGCTGCCCGATAAACAGCTCCGCTGTCTTCTAGTCTTTGTCTGTACTTTCTTTGGGTCTGTAGAAGCATTCCCAACAACTTCAGAAGGTGCAAATATCCTCACACAAACTCTCATCATGCATATAATTCCCTGTTTTGGACTCTCAGCATCCATCATGTCCAATAAAGGGCCCACCTTTATCAGCCAAATTACCCAAGGCATCTCTACATCCTTAGCAATAAAATGGGTTTTCCACACACCCTACAGGCCTCAGTTTTCAGGCAAAGTTGAAAAAATTAACTTTCTCTTTAAAGCACAACTCACCAAGCTGGCTGGCGCTAGAAACCCGTCAGTCATGGACAAAACGTCTCCTTTTCACCCTCATAAGACTCTGTGCAACACCAAAAGCACCCTCTTTTTATAGTCCCTTTAAAATCGTGTGTGGCTGAACTTTTGTCTTAGGACTTCCACCCTTACCAGACTCTGAGCCACTCAGTAATTACCTCCCCTCCTTAATCCAGACACGGTCTTTCATTTGTGAAGCAGCAAATGAGGCCATGCCTCTCCCTGTCGACACCTCCTTATCCTCTTAACATAACTGTCTTGCAGGCATAGACTTGTTTATCTGCCAACCCGACCCTCACCAAAAACTACAACCAAAGTGGACAGGTCCCGACTCTGTGATACTCAGCATGCCAACTGCAGTGAGAGTCCACAGACTCCCCACCTGGGTCCATTGCACCAGGGTCAAGCTCAACCCCAAGGCTACTACTTCCTCCAAAACATTAACAGCAGGCAACACCCTCGGAGTCCCTGCATATAATAACCTAAACAAAGAAAAATGATCCTTAAAGGTAGGAGGAAGCCAAAGATGGCAAGAGGACAAATGGCCTCTGCAATGGATCATTGAATATTACGGTCCTGTCTCTTGGGCTGAAGATGGTTCATGGGGTTATCACCTTCCTATATATATGCTAAATAGAATAATTAGACTACAGGCTGTTCTAGAGATAATCACTAACCAAACCACCTTAGCCCTGGAAATGCTCACACAACAACAAAACCAAATGCGTGCAGCAATTTTATCAAAACAGGCTAACACTAGACTGCTTATTAGCAGAAGAGGGTGGGGCCTGTGTCAAGTTTAGTATCTCCAATTGTTGTCTTCACATAGATAATAACGGAGAAGCAGTACTAGAAATCGCTTCGAACATCAGAAAAGTAGCCCATATACCAGTCCAAATCTGGAAGGGATGGGACCCAACAAACATTCTAGGATGGGGGTTCTTTAATTTAGGAGAATTTAAAACCCTGGTAAGGATGGTAATTTTCATCATTGGGTTTCTCCTATTTCTCCCCTGTATTATTCCACTAATAATAAAAGTCATTAAAACTCTTGTTGAAACTACGGTTAACTGCCAGACAATCCAGACGATGCTCCTGCTACAATGACACAATGAATACCAATCCATCTCTCAAGAATACCCCCCAAAATTAAAGTTTTCTTTTTCCAAGGTGCCCACACCACCCCTATGTCACATCCAAAGTAGTTATTAAGAAAGTCACCCCTTTTCCCTTTTTTCTATAACCAAATAGACAGGAATGGAAGATTCTCCCCAGGGCTGAAAGCCTGAAGGGATGAGTAACTCCTCCCTTCTCAGACTCAGTCCCAAGGTGCAAGGCTACTTGTGCCAGAAGCGTGTGCCAGCAAGACAGCAGAAGCAGGAAGAGAGCCAGCCGGAAGACACCTACTCTTGCCGGAAGACACGTACCCCTGAAGATTGAGAAAGAGGCTGACTGGGTACTGTTTAGCAGTCACGTCAGACTGGGACACTTCCTGTTTACAGGAGACCGTAAAACCCCTGCCCTGTCCTCATTTGGTGCTGATGTCATTTTAGGCCTCAGCCCATCTGCACCCAGGCGCTCATTAAAACAGCATGTTGCTCCACACCGCCTCATGTTTTCTGTTGGCACACTCTAGGGGTTTGAACCTATACAAGAACCTTACAAATACTATGGAGATTTCTCTAATAAATGAAAAATAGAATTAATAATCAATTCAGCAATCTCACTACTGGGTATATATTCAAAGAGAAAGAAATCATTATACCAAAAACATACCTGCAGTCATGTATTTATCACAGCACTATTCACAATAGCAAAGATGCGGAATCAACCTAGTTGTCTATCAATCAAGGACTGGGTGAAGAAAATGTAATACATATTTATACCATTTATACTGCTCAGCCATAGAAAAGAATGAAATCATATATTTTGCAGCTACATGGAGGAAATGCAGGCCATTATCCTAAGTGAAATTACCCAGAAAGAGAAAGTCAAATACCTTATGTTCTTACTTATAAGTGGGAACTAAACAATGGGTAGGCATGCACATGCAGAGTGAAGTACTAGACACTGGAAATTACAGACAGGGTGGGATGGGAGTGAGAGTTGGAAAGCTTCTTATGGGGTACAATGTTCACTTTTTGGTTGATGGGCACACTAAAAGCCCAGACTTCACCACTATGCAGTATGTGCATGTAGGAAACCTGCACTTGTACTCCCTAAATATATAAAAATATAAAATAAAATAAATGTATTGGTAAACATCAATGAAAATTTTAAAACAGAAAAACAAATACAAAATAATAACAATTTACTTGTAACTTCTGCTTATCAGACAACTTGAATCTTTGCTGCTTGGTTGTAAATCTCAAACATTACCCAAATAAATTCTAATTTTTTAAGTTTGCTTCAGTTTTTTCCTTTAGGTCAACAGGTAGCAAGCAGCTAAGGATACCACTCCCACCCGAATAAATTCTCTAATTTTTTAAGTTTGTTTCAGTTTTTTCCTTTATGTTAACAGGTAGCAAGCAGCTAAGGTTACCACTCCAATGAAACTAGTTCTGTATGAGTATAATTAGAACATGGGTATGAGGATAACAACAACAAAAAATTCTAATGATGCAAAAGTGAGGATTATT
Source organism: Papio anubis (assembly GCF_008728515.1). NCBI lineage: Eukaryota > Metazoa > Chordata > Mammalia > Primates > Cercopithecidae > Papio > Papio anubis. Next base: position 117,679,916 of record NC_044977.1, on the reverse strand, counting down.
GATAGAAATGATTTAATGATTATATGTTGGAGATGTTGGATAGGTGTGCAGGTCAAATTACTTAGAAGGCTCATGCCAGTTTTCAGATATAGTAAAACCCCAAGTTCACCCTATGGTTGAGTTTTTCTAAAGTTTTGCTTTGTGAATGTTTATGACTTTGTCAACTCTATATGCTGAAATTATAATAAAAATCTTAATTTTAATGGAGGTGCTGTGGTGTATTTGTATAATCCTTTACATTTTATATAAAATAAACTATATATTGAAATATGTACATATACACATATACATACTTATGTGGGATTTAAAGTGGTATAATATGAGAGGTTTTTTTTGTGTGTGTGTGTGTGAGATGGTGTTATTTTTTATTTTTACTTTTTCTTCACCCCATGGTACCATGAAGAGATAATGTAATATCCTTTCCTGGTTTTATTTGTGCTATCCCTCCCCCCTCCCCCCTTCCACCTCCCCACAATAGGCCCCGGTGTGTGATGTTCCCCTTCCTGTGTCCAAGTGATCTCATTGTTCAATTCCCACCTATGAGTGAGAACATGCAGTGTTTCTGTTCTTGCGATAGTTTGCTGAGAATGATGGTTTCCAGCTGCATACATGTCCCTACAAGGGACACAAACTCATCCTTTTTTATAGCTGCATAGTATTCCATGGTGTATAGGTGCCACATTTTCTTAATCCAGTCTGTCACTGATGGACATTTGGGTTGATTCCAAGTCTTTGCTATTGTGAATAGTGCCGCAATAAACATACCTGTGCATGTGTCTTTATAGTAGCATGATTTATAATCCTTTGGGTATATACCCAGTAATGGAATGGCTGGGTCAAATGGTATTTCTAGTTCTAGATCCTTGAGGAATTGCCACACTATTTTCCACGATGGTTGAACTAGTTTACAGTCCCATCAACAGTGTAAAAGTGTTCCTATTTCTCCACATCCTCTCCAGCACCTGTTGTTTCCTGACTTTTTAATGATTGCCATTCTAACTAGTGTGAGATGGTATCTCATTGTGGTTTTGATTTGCATTTCTCTGATGGCCAGTGATGATGAGCATTTTTTCATGTGTCTGTTGGCTGTATGAATGTCTTCTTTTGAGAAGTGTCTGTTCATATCCTTTGCCCACTTTTTGATGGGGTTGTTTGTTTTTTTCTTGTAAATTTGTTTGAGTTCTTTGTAGGTTCTGGATATTAGCCTTTTGTCAGATGAGCAGATTACAAAAATTTTCTCCCATTCTGTAGGTTGCCTGTTCACTCTGATGGTAGTTTCTTTTCATGTGCAGAGGCTCTTTACTTTAATTAGATCCCATTTGTCAGTTTTGGCTTTTGATGCCATTGCTTTTGGTGTTTTAGATATGAAGTCCTTGCCCATGCCTATGTCCTGAATGGTACTACCCAGGTTTTCTTCTGGGGTTTTTATGGTTTTAGGTCTAACATTTAAGTCTCCAATCCATCTTGAATTAATTTTCATATAAGAAGTAAGGAAAGGATCCAGTTTCAGTTTTCTACTTATGGCTAGCCAATTTTCCCAGCACCATTTATTAAATAGGGAATCCTTTCCCCATTTCTTGTTTCTCTCAGGTTTGTCAAAGATCAGATGGTTTTAGATGTGTGGTATTATTTCTGAGGGCTCTGTTCTGTTCCTTTGGTCTATATCTCTGTTTTGGTACAAGTACCATGCTGTTTTGGTTACTGTAGCCTTGTAGTATAGTTTGAAGTCAGGTAGCATGATGCCTCCAGCTTTGCTCTTTTGGCTTTGCTCTTTTGGCTTTGCTCTTTTGGCTTTGCTCTTTTGGCTTAGGATTGTCTTGGCAATACGGGGTCTTTTTTGGTTCCATATGAACTTTAAAGCAGTTTTTTTCCAATTCTGTGAAGAAAGTCATTGGTAGCTTAACGGGGATGGCATTGAATCTATAAATTACCTTGGGCAGTATGGCCATTTTCACAATATTGATTCTTTCTATCCATGAGCATGGTATGTTCTTCCACTTGTTTGTGTCCTCTTTTATTTCACTGAGCAGTGGTTTGTAGTTCTCCTTGAAGAGGTCCTTTACATCCCTTGTAAGTTGGATTCCTAGGTATTTTATTCTCTTTGAAGCTATTGTGAATGGGAGTTCACTCAGGATTTGGCTCTCTGTTTGTCTGTTGCTGGTGTATAAGCATGCTTGTGATTTTTGCACATTGATTTTGTATCCTGAGACTTTGCTGAAGTTGCTGATCAGTTTAAGCAGATTTTGGGTTGAGATGATGGGGTTTTCTAAATATACAGTCATGTCATCTGTAAACAGGGGCAATTTTACTTCTTCTTTTCCTAACTGAATACCCTTTATTTCTTTCTCTTGCCTGATTCCCCAAGCCAGAACTTCCAACACTATGTTGAATATGAGTGGTGAGAGAGGGCATCCCTGTCTTGTGCCAGTTTTCAAAGGGAATGCTTCCAGTTTTTGCCCATTCAGTATGATACTGGCTGTGGGTTTGTCATAAATAGCTCTCACTATTTTGAGATAGATCCCATTAATACCGAATTTATTGAGAGTTTTTAGCATGAAGGGCTGTTGAATTTTGTCAAAAGCCTTTTCTGCATCTATTGAGATAATGATGTGGTTTTTGTCTTTGGTTCTGTTTACATGCTGGATTACGTTTGTTGATTTCTGTATGTTGAACCAGCCTTGCATCCCAGGTTTGAAGCCCACTTGATCATGGTGGATAAGCTTTTTGATGTGTTGCTGGATTCAGTTTGCCAGTATTTTATTGAGGATTTTTGCATCGACGTTTATCAAGGATATTGGTCTAAAATTCTCTTTTTTTGTTGTGTCTCTGCCAGGCTTTGGTATCAGGATGATGTTGGCCTCATAAAATGATTTAGGGAGGATTCCCTCTTTTTCTATTGATTGGAATAGTTTCAGAAAGAATGGTACCAGCTGCTCCTTGTACCTCTGGTAGAATTCGGCTGTGAACCCGTCTGGCCCTGGAGTTTTTTTGGTTGGTAAGCTATTAATTATTGCCTCAATTTCAGAGCCTGCTATTGGTCTATTCGGAGATTCAACTTCTTCCTGGTTTAGTCTTGGGAGAGTGTAAGTGTCCATTTCTTCTAGGTTTTCTAGTTTATTTGCGTAGAGGTGTTTATAGTATTCTCTGATGGTAGTTTGTATTTCTGTGGGGTAGGTGGTGATATCCCCTTTATCATGTTTTATTGCATCTGTTCGATTCTTCTCTGTTCGCTTCTTTATTAGTCTTGCTAGCGGTCTATCAATTTTGTTGATCTTTTCAAAAAACCAACTCCTAGATTCATTGACTTTTTGGAGGGTTTTTTGTGTCTCTATCTCCTTCAGTTCTGCTCTGATCTTAGTTATTTCTTGCCTTCTGCTAGCTTTTGAATGTGTTTGCTCTTGCTTCTCTAGTTCTTTTCATTGTGATGTTAGAGTGTCAATTTTAGATCTTTCCTGCTTTCTCTTGTGGGCATTTAGTGCTATAAATTTCCCTCTACGCACTGCTTTAAATGTGTCCCAGAGATTCTGGTATATTGTATCTTTGTTCTCATTGGTTTCAAAGAACATCTTTATTTCTGCCTTCATTTCGTTATGTACCCAGTAGTCATTCAGGAGCAGGTTGTTTTGTTTCCATGTAGTTGAGCGGTTTTGATTTTCTTAGTCCTGAGTTCTAGTTTGATTGCACTGTGGTCTGAGAGACAGTTTGTTATAATTTCTGTTCTTTTATATTTGCTGAGTGCTTTACTTCCAACTATGTGGTCAGTTTTGGAATAAGTGCGAGGTGGTGCTGAGAAGAATGTGTATTCTGTTGATTTGGGGTGGAGAGTTCTGTAGATGTCTGTTAAGTCTGCTTGGTGCAGAGTTGAACTCAATTCCCGGATATCCTTGTTAACTTTCTGTCTTGCTGATATGTCTAATGTTGACGGTGGAGTGTTAAAGTCTGCCATTATTACTGTATGGGTGTCTAAGTCTTTTTGTAAGTCTCTAAGGGCTTGCTTTATGAATCTGGGTGCTCCTGTATTGGGTGCATATATATTTAGGATAGTTAGCTCTTTCTGATGAATTGATCCCTTTACCATCATGTAATGGTCTTCTTTGTCTCTTTTGATCTTTGATGGTTTAAAGTCTGTTTTATCAGAGACTAGGATTACAAACCCTGCTTTTTTTTTTTTTTTTTTTTTTCCATTTGCTTGGTAGATCTTCCTCCATCCCTTTGTTTTGAGCCTATGTGTGTCTGTGCATGTGAGATGGGTCTCCTGAATACAGCAAACTGATGGGTCTTGACTCTTTATCCAATTTGCCAGTCTGTGTCTTTTAATTGGACCATTTAGTCCATTTACATTTCAGGTTAATATTGTTATGTTTGAACTTGATCCTGTCATTATATCAGCTGGTTATTTTGCTTGCTAGTTGATGCAGTTTTTTCCTAGCATCAATGGTCTTTACATTTTGGCATGTTTTTGCAATGGCTGGTACTAGTTGTTCCTTTCCATGGTTAGTGCTTCCTTCAGGATCTCTTGTAGGGCAGGCCTCGTGGTGACAAAATCTCTAATCATTTGCTTGTCTGTAAAGGATTTTATTTCTCCTTCACTTATGAAACTTAGTTTGGCTGGATATGAAATTCTGGTTGAAAATTCTTTTCTTTAAGAATGTTGAATATTGACCCCCACTCTCTTCTGGCTTGTAGAGTTTCTGCCGAGAGATCTGCTGTTAGTCTAATGGGCTTCCCTTTATGGGTAACCTGACCTTTCTTTCTGGCTGCCCTTAACATTTTTTCCTTCATTTTGACTTTGGTGAATCTGACAATTATGTGTCTTGCAGTTGCTCTTCTCGAGGAGTATCTTTGTGGCGTTCTCTGTATTTCCTGAATTTGATTGTTGGCCTGCCTTACTAGGTTGGGGAAGTTCTCCTGGATGATATCCTGCAGAATGTTTTCCACCTTGGTTCCATTTTCCCTGTTGCTTTCAGGCACACCAATCAGATGTAGATTTGGTCTTTTCACATAATCCTATGTTTCTTGGAGACTTTGTTCATTTCTTTTTCCTCCTTTTTCTGTACACTTCTCTTCTCACTTCATTTCATTCATTTGATCTTCAGTCACTGATATTCTTTATTCCAGTTCATCAACAAAGTTTTTAGTTTCTTTGTGCTGGGTATGTAGTTCCTCCTTTAGCTCTGAGAAGTTTGATCAACTGAAGCCTTCTTCTCTCAACTCATCAAAGTCATTCTCTATCTAGCTTTGTTCCGTTGCTGGTGATGAGCTGTGTTCCTCTGGAGGGGGAGATGTGCTCTGATTTTTTGAATTTCCAGCTTTTCTCTACTGCTTTTCCCCCATCTTTGTGGTTTTATCTGCCTTTGGTCTTTCATGATGGTGACATACTGATGGGGTTTTGGTGTAGGTGTCCTTTCTGTTTGTTAGTTTTCCTTCTAACAGTCAGGACCCTCAGCTGCAGGTCTGTTGGAGTTTGTTTGAGGTCCACTCCAGATCGTTTGCCTGGGTATCAGCAGTAGAGCCTGCAGAAGATAGAATATTGCTGAACAGTGAGTATTGCTGTCTGATTCTTGCTCTGGAATCTTTGTCTCAGAGGTGTACCCAGCTGTGTGAGGTGTGAGGTGTCAGTCTGCACCTCAGTTGAAAATGCAGAAATCACCCGTCTTCTGTGTCATTCACGCCAGGACCTGGAGGCTGGAGCTTTTCCTATTTGGCCATCTTCGTATGAGAGTTTTAAAAAATGGATTGCACACTGGCAAATGTATACATTAAATTTTGGCCCTTGTTTTACAAGGTACTGTATTTTTTTCAATAAATAGCCTTAAATTTGATCTGCCAATTTGTATATAGGAAAATTATATAATATATTCATATTAAACAGAATTCATTGATTATATTAAATAATCACAAATGTAGATAGAAACATGTAGATGCATTGTGTTATACTTTAAGTACTTTTCCAGAATGCTCACATTTACTTTACAGTTCACACTGTTGCAGTTATAGTTAATGAAGTAATAAAATGATATGCAAATTTCTTCACCTTTTCACCTACTTATATGAAAAAAAATTGCTTGAGTAATAACTTTTAGGAAAGATATCTAGAAACACCGCATGTTACTTGTACTTGCATTTATGTTTTTCCTTATTTGTCTCTTTAATTTCATTCCCATGTGAGATGAATGAAAGCATTTCCCTGAAAAGAGCAGGTATACAGGAGAGCATAAAGGGCTTATACAACTAAATGCTTCACCCCTTGGCCTGCCATTTTCATCATTAAAGACTTATTCCTTTGGGTGTCGAAGATTTAAACTACAAGGGAAACTTATTGAAATGCAAATATTCCTGGGAGAAATAACATCTTAAAATGTAATCTGCTGATTTTTTAAGCAATTAGTTAACTGCAGGTGAGAGAAGAAGAGAAGCACAGAATAGACGTTAGAGGTAGAAGGTGAGAACAATGGACAGGAGAAAAGAATGTTAGAGGCACCAGATGTAAAAATATACTCAAATTTTATTTAAGGTCAATCATCTCGTTTAAAAATTTTAGATTTTTCCTAATATGTGAAAACTGCAAATTACAAAGGCTAGCATATAATTGTATATATGTCCATAACCTGGTATTCTCATTATGAAACGTTTGCCATTCAAGTGAATAGTAAAAGGGTTTTCTTATTATGAAAACTTTCAGATACTAAAATTATTAATTCTTGAGAATTTTTTTGGTAACCTGTGTCTTTTATGCCTCTGTACCCTGGCTTAGAATTTCTTCAGCCTAAAATATAATTGAACATCCAGCTTTGAGGAAAAAGCACGAAAAAGGGGAGCTTCAGGAAACTGGAAAGTGCAGCAGAGATAATGGAGTAGAAGGAGCTGGGGAAAGTAACTTTACAAATTTGTTTATGATCCCCTGGGCTCAAAAGCATGCCAAAGACTTTGAGAACTGATCTCATGGAGAGAGTATTGTTAGTCCCAGACGGCAACTGAGTGGTATTCACATAGGATAGTTCTTAATAGCATTGCAATGACGTTAAACCTGAACTGATATTAAAATTACAGCACACGCATGAAGGATCTGAATATAATCTTATTAATTGCCAACCCAATCGAAAATGTCAACATTTCTCCTGTTTAACAAGATATAAACAAGACACAAGGGCTCAAACAAAATATTGAAAATGTCTAAGATAGATACAAAGTTACTCAGCATTTGAAGAATCAGGAATATTTTAGCTCACAATGAAAAAGGCTATAAACACATGCCAACTCTAACACAAAACAGATTTTGAAATTATTTGACAAAAAATGTAAAGGACCTATTATCAAAATGAATGCTGCACCAAGTAATTGTGAGCACTCTGGAAATAAGTGGATAGGTAGAAAATCTCAACAGATAAATAGAAAATATAAAGAAAAACTCAATGAAAAATTTAGATCTAAAATATATAATAACTGAAAATAAAAACTTAACAGTAGAATGGAAATAACAGTGAGGCTAGTGAATTTGAAGATAGATTAATAAATATTATCTATATTTCTAATTAATTCAAGGTCAAAAAAGTCTCAAGAAAAATAAGAAAAAAATTTGGACTAAGTGAAAATGAAAATACAATATATTAAAACTTGTTGGATGCAGCCAAATCAGTGTTTAGGGGGAAATTTATAGCATTCAGTACTTAATCCTAAAACAAAATCTCAAATCAATACTGTAGATTTCCACATTAAGAAACTGAAGACAAACGACAACAACAAAATAAAACCAGTTTAGCAAAAGGAAGGAGATAATAAAGAATAGAAATAAAATTTAAATCAGTAAAAATATAGAAAGTTAAAATATAGTCATTGGAAAGTCAGTAAAATTGATACAACTTCATCAAGACTGCAGAATAATAAAAAAGGGGAAGATACAAATGATAGCATCAGAAATAAAAGAGGTAGATGGCCAGTTGCAGTGGCTCACACCTGTAATCTCAGCACTTTGGGAGGTCAAGGCTGGAGAATCACTTGATCCCAGGAGTTCAAGACCACTTTCAGCAATATCATGAGACCCAGTCTCCACAAAAAAAAATAAAATAAAATAAAATAAAATAATAAAAAATAATAGGCAGGGCACGATGGCTCACGCCTGTAATCCCAGCACTTTGGGAGGCCAAGGCAGGAGGATCACAAGGTCAGGAGATTGAGATCATCCTGGCTAACACGGTGAAACCCCAACTCTATTAAAAATACAAAAAAAAAAATTAGTCAGGTATGGTGGCAGGCACCTGTAGTCCCAGCTACTTGGGGGGCTGAGGCAGGAGAATGGCATGAACCTGGGGAGCGGAACTTGCAGTGAGCCCAGATTGCACCACTGCATTCCAGCCTGGGTGACAGAGTGAGATTCCGTCTCAAAAAAAAAAAAAAAAAAAGAAACCAATGCAGTGAGTCATACACAATTTGAAATTTATTTCTCTCTTATTTGCCAGCAGAACATGTAAGCATTTTCTCTCCATGTCATCCAGGGACCCAGGTTCTCTTTTTCTTCTTGTTCGACGGTTCTCTAGGGTTTTGGAACGGCCATTTTCTGCTGGTAAGATTTTGGAGACTAGGGATTTGCTTTAGGGCTTATTTAAAGGTAAAACACACACACACACACACACTCACACACACAGGTTTTGGTAGGCCAGGCTGTGCTTCTTTTGAAAGTGTAATCCCTTCAGAACCTCTTTGCTTCTAGTAAATTTCATATTAGTGCCCCAAACCAAAGATTCAATCTAGACAGATTTTTAAGCCTTTCAACTCACATTTATTAAATGATCTCCATTTATATATATATATAATTTATATATATATATATAAATTCTAACATCCCTCAACATGGTGACATCTAACTCTAAAGAAGCTGGGACACATATTCTCTAAGTAAGGTGCTTGCATGTCAGATAAATATGGGAATTTCTACATCACTAAAAGGAAGAAGGAGAGATTTTTATCAGGATACAGAAGTCTCTGCCACAGTCCCCACCTGATTCTTGAGTTTTTCTCCACCTGATTGCAGTAGGAATAGAAGTGCAAGATCTCAGAAAGGAATGGCTGCCCCTATTCAGACAGGTTGCAGAATGCCTGACCCTCCAGTTCCCACTGGGAGGTTCCTGAACCCTAAGCATGGCAAGGGAGTAGCAGAGCCAGAAGACATCAATGGACTGTTCTGGCTTTGACTGTGAGCATTTAACAGCAAACACTATGGAGTAAAGTATGGAGGGCTCGATGGGAATAAATACCTTAAAATGACTGCTACTGAAACCCAGCTGGGAGTGATCTAATCAAATTTAGGTTAATTTTTTAAATTAACAATTATAAAATTTCTAGACTTTTCCTTGAAACTTAGTTGTAAATTAATACCCACTACAATGGTCAAGGTACCTCTGGGTAGTTATTAATTAAGCATATGTTTGCATTTGGTCATAATGTTTTTGTCAAATATGCTGTACCCCATACAAGTGAATAGGGCTGAAAAGTTGACTTTTGGCTTTTTCTTTTCTTTTGCTGTGACTGCTTAAAATTCTACTCAATCATCAACTACCCCTACACTGAAAATTAAGAATATAATGTTGTAATTCTATCCCTTTTTCTATACTCTCCTCAATTTTTTTTATCAAGCTTTTCACCATTTTCCCTCTTTTTAAAAATTTCCCCCATGTGTTCTCTAAGAAAGATTTTGTGATCCTAAGGCTTGTGAGCTCACAATTAGAATTAAGATTAACTTTGCTGTTTTTGGATCATGATATACTCTTCTCAGCCATTAACCCTGAACCTCATAGTGTTAAACTCTGATGACTCTAATGTTGCATATACTTAAAATATGTTCAGCTCTGGAGAGGTCTTTGAGAGCTCCCCATAAGCATCAACTAGGCTTAAGAGGAAGATTCATTTCATGAGGAATGATGCTGCCTACAACTTAGGAGACCCTAATAAATATTTGCTGACTACATAATGGGAGCTACATATGTATTTATGAGATTGATTAACTATTATTTTACTTTCTTGACTTTAATGAGGGCTTGTTTGTACAAAGCCTCATTCTATCAATAAGTACTTTACATGCTTTGACGTATTTAACCTTCAAAACAATCAAACAAACTAGGTGTTATCATTTTCTTCATTTTCCTAATGAAGCAGAGAGAGATTATGTAATTAACCTCAGGTCACAAGTGGCAGACCTGGGATTCAATCCAGCAGTCTGACTCGAGTCTGTACAGTTAACCATGACATTCACCCAAAGAACTCTACAAACACAAAATCTATACTCTTTAAGAAAAAATAAAAGACAATTCTGTTATAACATATTTTGCAGAGTATTCTACCATATCAGGCAAATAATTCAACATTTATTCTATAGTGTGGCCTTTGTTAAGTAACTCGTCTCACAACAGACTATTAAATGTATGCATTTGTATTGAGGGACAATTAAAGAACTGACTTGTGTAGGGAATTTTTATTCCTTTTGGAAAATCCTTTGTTAAAAGACCTCTGAGTGATTGATTTTTTAATTTGCATAACACAGATTTACAAAATAAATTGGGTTAATTTTCAGGTGTGAAAACCCTCTGGGAATTGATGGTTTTTCTTGATATAGCAAATATCTTGATCACAGAGACTAACATTTCAAATAACATCCCTGCTTTCACAATCATGGGGCCTTATTTTATAAAGCCAATAGGATGTAATTACATTAGAGGTGTTATTTTTAAAAATACCAACAAAATTAATTTATGCTTCAGAGGGCTATGCGGAATTTCACATTTGTGTGTATCCACACACAGAACTTTAAACAGTAGTATGAAACCATTCTAAATGTTGGATACTACCCAAACCTTACAAAATGATAGTAAGAACTAGTTTTGTCACATATTTTAAGAAATCCAACAAAGAAAGCATTCCACCTTTGCCTTTGTAATCCAGCCTTTAGAGCTTTTTTACTAGATACTGTATAAGCCCCTATGGAATGCATTTTAGATCCTGCATTGGTTTTTTATTGCTGTGATAACAAATTCCCACACATTTGGTGACTTAAAACAACACAGACATATTATCTTAGAGATTTAGGGATCAAAGTTTAAAATCAGACTGACTTGGGCAGGACTGGTTGGCAGGTCTGGTTTTTTTCCAGAGGTTTTAAGGAAAATTCGTTCTTTGCTTCTTCCAGCTTCTACAGGCTACCAATATTCTTTGATTCATGGCTACGTTACTCCAACCTCTGCTTCCATCATTGACTTTTCTCACTTGGAGCCTCTTGCCTCCCTGCTATATGGACCCTTGTGATTATGTTGAGCACGCTAAGATAATCCAGAATAATCTCCTCATCTCAAGATCCTTAATTTAATCACATCAACAAAATGTATTCTGCCATATAAAGTAACACATTCACAGCTCTAGAGATTAGAATGTTGACACCTTTGCCAGATCATTATTTTGTCTACCACAACAAATGCTAACTATTTTTTGTATTTTATTATATGCTACCCTCATTTTATCCAATCCTTCATTTTTATCTGTTGAATAGTACTATTTTAAGTAACATAAAAACAATATTTTTGAGATATAAATTAATTAGTTAAAGCAGTCCATCTATTTGTGCATAATTATTATGGTCTGGTAAGTTTACTGAGTGTCGCCCACTTTACTGTCTTGTCATCCTTGAAACCATTTTCTACAGCCAAGAGTTGGATTAATTGCCTCTTTATAATTTTAAAAACAGTAGAAAACACTTATCTTTAGTTGTTTTGCATTCATCTCTTTCACTCTCTCTTCTTTTGTTTTAAGATATGGGGTCTCCCTCTGTTCTCCAGGCTGGAGTGCAGTGTTACAGTCATAGCTCACTGAAGCCTTGAACTCCTGGTCTCAAGAACTCCTCTTGCCTGAGCTTCCTCAGTAGCTGGGACAACAGGCAATAGCCACTGTTCCCACCTAAACAAATATTATTATTATTATTATTTGTAGAGATAGGTCTCTCTATGTTGCTCAGGCTGGTCTCAAACTCCTGGACTCTAGACATTTCCCCTGTCTCAGCCTCCCAAGTAGCTGGGATTATAGGCGAGGGCACTGCCTCTGGCTCATCTCTTCTTTTCTAGAGACTTTATGTTTATACATTTAGTTAATTTTATCAAGACTTCTTAGTTAATATATTGATTTTAAATGCATATAAGAAAGCAATGTCTTTAAAAGCTGCCAGAGAGAAAATGTAACATACACTTCAGAGCTAAATAAAAAGTAGGTTTTAAAAGATGTCAACAAATACATTTCCAAAATGACAGAATGGTTTGAGGCTGTGGGATAACAAATCTGGGTTGAATAACAAATGGCAGAGGCATTGTGTTGGTGCTCATATCAGGGGTGAGTGTGACTCTAGGTTCATGTCATTTGTAAGTCCATTAGTGAAACTTTAAGATTTTCTTTAAATTCCCAAAAAACTATATAGAAAAAGAACAAGTAGTTTTGTTACTTTACAGTGGATCATCCTATGATAACAATTAATGCTTCATAAAGAGACACTGTGGTACAGATTAGGAGCAGGATCTTGTTTATTGTTTTGTCAAGGAAGAAATTTTTACAAAAATAAAGGAATTGGCTGTTCTTACAATGTTTAGCTGCTGACGGTATTTTGATTTGTTTTGGGAGGTGGTGATGGTGTGAATTTTAAGAGATCTTTCTGAGAAGAATAAAAGGATGTGACTATAATTACCAAGCGAGTGGAAGGATACCTGATACATTAGTGAGCCTTTGAACACTACTTTATATCCATTGGGCTGAGAAATGAACAGTTTGGAAAAAGCCTGAGAAAATGCAAGATTTATAGTTCAGCAAATGTTGAAATGATATCAGAAATAATTGGATAATGCATGAAATTATGAACTGTTTACCTGACGTTTAAGCATATGGTAATACACATGGTGGGTGAAGAGTCTAGATTTTGATTAAATTAATAACTTTTTGGTGTTCTCCCATCTGTTTTCTCATTATACCTAAAACAATCACTCTAAAAAGAATTTACTGAGTGTTTATCATGTGTCAGACACTCTGCCAGTGCCTAAGTCAACTAAAATAATAACCTGCCTTTCTGGGGTTTATAATAAATTAGAAAAAGACAGATGTATAAATGAATAACTGCTGTTTCAGGTTAAAATGGGTTGAAATTCCACCCTAGAATTTTTCCCCTTCCTCTACACCTCACAATATGGAACATGTAAACTGCAACAACAGCAACAAAAATAATCAACAGAAACCAAATAAGGAAATTAGCATATACTAGTGCAATAACTGAAAACTGGCCCTGATGAAAGAAAAGAAGATTCTGGAGTGGAACAGGAAGACTTAATGTAGCCTTAAATAATATAGGTAAACCAACAAAATGCTATATTGTGGATTTTCACTAATGCCCCCAAAGTTGGGAAAAAGCAAATAAGTGGATATCTGCATCTTTTTATTCTTCTTACTGGAAAGCCATAAAAACAACAGTTGGAAAGAAATAAGTAAAATTGAGAGACTGGGCTTGACTGGATATTTCTTAAGAAAATGAAGGCTCCACAGCTGCATAACCAGTTGGAGGATAATCCAAAGTACAGGATACTCTCTGACCTGAGTAGATGGAGTGAGTTCTAGTATAGTGTATTTAACAAAATCTGAGAGAAGATAAAGTCCAAGCATTCCGACCAAGAGTACAAAGTTACCTCAACTGACCTTTATTCTCTTCTCCCCTCAGACTGCAAAATTTTAGATGGAATAAGAACCATCCAGTCGAGAAGGCTATCTAGTTGATACCAACAAGTTGATACACAACAGATTGAGAATTACTGGTCTCAGGAAAAGAAAATGTAACCGCCCCCCACGCCACCCTACCGAACCCAACCACAGCCAAGGTATTAATCTCACAAATGAGAAAACTCAGGGAAACTTATCCATTCCTGAATCAAAAGAAAGATAATAGAGAGGCAAAAATTTGGAAAATCTTCTGTGCACTCATTAACATACAGAACTACTGCTGGGACAGGCCACAAAATTACTGACCTGTGAGCTTCCAAAAGATAATGGTTATGAAAGACAAAGACTAAGAATCTGTTAACATTTAAAGAAGAATAAAATTCCACAACAACCGAATTAAATGAAGGATCCTAGATTGCCCTGGAACAGAAAAAGACATTGGTGAGATAATTGATGAAATCTGAATGAAGTCTTAACTATTGCATCAATGTTAATTTTCTCATTTTGATAATTGCACTGTGCTTACATAAGACAGCATCTCTGCTTTTCGGATGTATACACTGAAAAATTTAGAAGTAAAGGGAGCTTATGTTTGCATGAGGGCTTACTCTCACGTATTTCAGAAAAAAACTAGAGAGATAAAATTATTTTTTAAAAAAGTATAGTAAAATGTAACATTTGAAGAATCTATATAATAGGGTAAATTGGAATTCCTGGTACTTCTTTGTAGGTCTGAAATTATATCAAAATAAAAGTTAAAAAAGAAAAGTAAATATTAAAACTTGGACAATATTAAATTAATAATATAATTTAAAAAATAGATAGGTAGGTCAAGTGTGGTGGCTTACACATTGATCCCAGTACTTTGAGAGGCTGTAGTGAGAGGACGACTTGAGGCCAGGAGTCTGAGACCAGTCTAGGCAACATAGTGAGACCCCATCCCTACAAAAAGTAGAAAAAGAAAGGTAGAGTGGAAAAATAGATTGAAGTATAAAGATATTGAGGTCTTCATATTCCATAGCAGGAATATAAAGCCATTTAAAATTTAAATGTACTTGTGAAAGAACCAGTCTGAGTCCAGTGTCTTAATGCTTTTTGTAAACTTGTTTTGTAAATGTAGAAGTCTTTTAAATGAAATTATTCTCACCTTGAGGAACAACTTACTGGAAGTCAAGTAGTTCCTTCAGGTGTTCTTTAGTTTCTTTTCTTCTGTTAAAATCACGTAAATAATATGTAAAATATGATCCCATTTTAATAAAATGTCAGCCTACTTAGCTTCCTCATCCTATCTAGATATATACTTTGTATGATAGGGCTCATTTCCATGTAATAAAATTTTGAATTTTTTAAAACATTCATCTCCATGATGTTCAGCACTATTTGAAATATTTACAATAAGTAGAATTTATTTTTACACAAGAGCAATTTTCTTTAAAAAAGATTAAAAACAAAAAGATTAAAACAAATAAATTAAAAATTCAAATGTGATGAATTGTGGATGAAAGGAATATAGATGCTTGTTATTTGCTTCTTTATATTATTCTGTGTTGTTAAAATTTATCATATTTTAAATAAACTAGTTATTAATAAATACATAATACAATACAATTTTACAGACATTGCCTTGGAAGGATGTGTAGTGTCTAGTACAGTGTGATAAGTTACTGCACAATTCTTTTTTTTTTCCTCCTTCATTGGTTATTGGAGAACAATAACCTATGTTATTGTTTGGTTATGTGTTACTTTATGTGTTTGGTTATATGAGTAAGCTCTTTAGTGGTGATGTGTGAGATTTTGGTGTACCCATCACCTGAGCAGTATGCACTGCACTCTATTTGTAGTTTTTCATCCCTCACCCCCTTTCTTTCCTGTCCCCCTGAGTCCCCAAAATCCATTGTGTCATTCTTATGCCTTTGCATTCTCATAGCTTAGCTCCCACTTATGAGTGAGAACATACAATGTTTGGTTTTCTACTCCTGAGTTCCTTCACTTGGAATAATAGTTTCTAATCTCACATCCAGGTTACTGTGAATGCCATTAATTTACTCCTTTTTATGACTGAGTAGTATTCCATCATATGCATATATATAAACACACACACGCACCACGATTTCTTTATCCACTTGTTGATTGATGAGCATATGGGTTGGTTCCACATGTGTGTAATTATGAATAGTACTGCTATAAACATGTGTGCAAGTATCTTTTTCATATAATGACTTTTCCTCTGGGTATCTATCCAGTAGTGGGATTGCTTGATCAAATGGTAACTCTACTTCTAATTCTTTAAGGAAGCACTACACTGTTTCCTATAGTGGTTGTCCTAGTTTATGTTCATTCCCATCAGCAGTGTAGAAGTGTTTCCTGTTCACTGCATCCACACCAACATCTACTATTTTTTGATTATGGCCATTCTACCAGGTGTAGGCTAGTATCACATTGTGGTTTTGAGTTGCATTTCCCTGATCATTAGTGATGTTGAGCATTTTTTCATATGTTTGTTGACCATTTGTATATCTTCTTTTGAGAACCGTCTATTCATGACCTTAGACCACTTTTTGATGGAACTGTTTGTTTTTTTTCCGATTGATTTGTTTGAGTTCATTGTAGATTCTGGATATTAGTCCTTTGTCATACACAGAGATTGTGAAGATATGTTTCCACTCTGTGGGTTGCCTGTTTACTCTGCTGACTGTTCCTTTTGCCATGCAAAGACTCCTTAGTTTAATTAAGTCCCAACACTTTATCCTCATTTTGAAGGCATTTGCTTTTGGGTTCTCGGTCATGAAATCCTTTCTTAAGTCAATGTCTAGAATGGTTTTTTCCAATGTTATTTTCTAGAATTTTTATAGTTTCATGTCTTAGATTTAAGTTCTTAATCCATCTTGAGTTAATTTTTGTATAATGTGAGAGATGAGGATACAATTTCATTCTTCTATGTGTGGCTAGTCAATCATTCCAACACCATTTGTTGAATAGGATGTCCTTTCCCACTTTAAATTTTTGTTTGCTTTGTCAAAGATCAGTTGGATGTAGGTATTTGGGTTTATTTCTGGGTTGTCTATTCTGTTCCATTGGTCTCGGTGCCTATTTTTATACCTTTACCATGCTGTTTGGGTGACTATGGCCTTACAGTATAGTTTGAAATCAAGTAATGTGATCCCTCCAGATTTGTTCTTCTTGGTTAGTCTTGCTTTTTTTTTTTTTTTTTTTTTCACTCCATGTGAATTTTAGAATTCTTTTTTTCTAATTCCTTGAAGAATGATAGTGGTATTTTGATGAGAATTGCATTGAATTTGTAGATTGCTTTTGGCAGTGTGTTCATTTTCACAATGTTGATTCTACCCATCCATGAGCATGGGATGTGTTTCCATTTGTTTGTGTCTTTTATGATTTCTTTCAGTAGTGTTTTGTGGTTTTCCTTGTAGAGATCTTTCACCTCCTTGGTTATATATACTCCTAAGTATTTTATTTTATTTTTTGCAGCTATTATAAAAGGACTTGAGTTTTCTACTTGATTCTCAGTTCGGTTGCTGTTGGCATATAGAAGGACTACTGATTTGTGTACATTAATTTTATATCTGGAAACTTTGCTGAATTCTTTTATCAGTCCTAGGAGCTTTCTGGAAGAGTCTTTAGGGTTTTCTAGGTAAATGATCATATCATCAGCAAACAGTGACAGTTTGACTTTCTATTTACCAATTTGGATGCTCTTTCTTTCTCTTGTCTGATTGCTCTGGCTAGGACTTCCAGTACTATGTTGAAGAGGGGTGGTGACAGTGGGCATCCTGTCTTGCTCTAGTTCTGAGAGGGAATGCTTTCAACTTTTCTCCATTCAGTATTATATTGGCTGTGGGTTTGTAATAGATGGCTTTTATTGTGTTGAGGTATATCCCTTCTATGCCAATTTTGCTTAGAGTTTTAATCATAAAGGGATGCTGGGTTTTGTCAATGCTTTTTCTGCACCTATTGAGATGATCATGTGATTTCTGTTTTTAATTCTGTTTATGTGGTGTATCACATTTACTCACTTGCATATGTTAAACCATCCCTGCATCCTGCGTAATGAAGCCCACTTGATCATGGTGAATTATCTTTTTATATGTTGTTGGATTGGATTAGCTAGTATTTTGTTAAGGATTTTAACATCTATGTTCATTAGCGATATTAGTCTGTAGTTTTCCTTTTTGGTTATGTCCTTTCCTGGTTTGGGTATTAGGGTGACACTGGCTTCATAGAACGATTTAGGGAGAGTTCACTTTTTCTCTATCTTGTGGAATAGTGCTGATAGGGTTGGTACCAATTTTCTTTGACTGTCTAGTAGAATTCTGCTGTGAATCCATTTGGTCCTGAACTTTTTGTTGTAGGTAATTTTTTAATTACCATACAACCTCACTGCCCGTTATTGGTCTGTTCAGGGTAACTAATTCTTCCTGATTTAAGCTAGGAGGGTTGTAGCTTTCCAGGAATTTATTCATCTCTTCTAGATTTTCTAGTTTATAAGTGTAAAGGTGTTCATGGTAGCCTTGAATGATCTTTTGTATTTCTATGGTGTCAGTTGTAATATCTCCTGTTTCATTTTTTATTGAACTTATTTGTATTTTCTCTCTTCTTTTCTTGGTTAATCTTGTTAATGGTCTGTCAGTTGTATTTATCTTGTGAAAGAACCAGCTTTTTGTTTTATTCATCTTTTGTATCTTTTTGTTTCAATTTCATTTAGTTCTTCTCTAATCTTGGTTATTTCCTTTCTTCTGCTGGGTTTGGGCTTGGTTTGTTCTTGTTTCTCTAGTTCATTGAGGTGTGACCTTAGATTGTTTGTGCTCTCTCAGACTTTTTGATGATGTAGGCATTTAGGGCTATGAACTTTCCTCTTAGCACCGCCTTTGCTGTGTCCCAGAGGTTTTGATAGGTTGCGTCACTTATTGCCATTCAGTTCAAAGAATTTTTTAATTTCCATCTTGCTTTCATTTTTGACCCAATGATCATTCATGAGCAGGTTATTTAATTTCCATGTATTTGCCTGGTTTTATAGGCTCCTTATGGAATTGATTTCCAGTTTTATTCCACTGTGGTCTGAGAGAGTGCTTGATAAAATGTCAGTTTTCTTGAATTTGTTGAGGCTCATCCTGTGGCCTATCATATGGTCTATCTTGCAGAAAGTTCCATGTGCTGTTGAATAGAATGTATATTCTGTGCTTGTTGGATAGAAAGTTCTGTATATATCTGTTAACTCCATTTGTTCCTGGGCACAGTTTAAATTCATTGTTTGTTTGTTGACTTTCCGGGTTGATGACCTGTCTAGTGCTGTCAGTGGAGTATTAAAGTCCCCCACTATTATTGTGTTGCTGTCTATCTCATATCTTAGGTCTATTAGTAATTGTTTTATACATTTGGAAATTCCAGTGTTAGGTGCATACATATTTAGCATTGTGATATTTTCCTGTTGGACAAGCCTTTTATCATTATATAATGTCCCTCTTTATTTTTTTGTTTACTGCTATTGCTTTAAAGCTTGTTTTGTCTGATATAAAAACAGCTACTCCTGCTCACTTTTGGTGTCCATTTATCTGAAATATGTTTTCCACTCCTTTACCTTAAGTTTGTGTGAGTCCTTATGTTTTAGGTGAGTCTCTCGAATACAGGAGATGGTTGGTGATTTCTTATCCATTCTGCAATTCTATGTATTATAAGTGGACCATTTAGGCCATTTACATTCAATGTTAGTATTGACAGTTGAGGTACCATTCAATTCATCCTACTATTTGTTGCTTGTATACCTTGGTTTATTGTTTTCCTTTTTTAAAATTGTATTTAAATTGTTTTATAGGTCCGGTGACATTTATGCTTTAAAGGGGTTCGTTTTAATGTATTGGCACGATTTGTTTCAAGATTTAGAACTCCTTATAGCAGTTCTTGTAGTGGTGGCTTGGTAGTGGCGGATTCTCTCAGCATTTGTTTGTCTGAAAAAGACTGCATCTTTTCTTTACATATGAAGCTTAGTTTCACTGGATACAAAATTCTTAGTTGAAAATTGTTTTGTTTGAAGAGGGTGAAGATAGGACCCCAATCCCTTCTAGCTTGTAGGGTTTCTGCTGAGAAATCTGCTGTTAATCTGATAGGTTTTCTTTTATAGGTTACCTGGTGCTTTTGTCCCACAGCTCTTAAGACTCTTTCCTTTCTCTTAACTTTAGATAACCTGATGATAGTGTGCTGAGGCGATGATCTTTTTGTGATGAATTTCCCAGGTGTTCTTTGTGCTTCTTGTATTTGGATGTCTAGGTCTCTAGCAAGGCCAGGGAAGTTTTTCTCGATTATTCCCCCAAATATGTTTTCTAAACTTACAGATTTCTCTTCTTTCTCAGTAATACCAAACATTTTTAGGTTTGGTCATTTAACATAATCCTAGAATTCTTGGAGGCTTTGTTCATATTTTCTTATTCTTTTTTCTTTGTCTTTGTTGGACTGGGTTAATTTGAAGACTTTGTCTTCAACCTCTGAATTTCTTTCTTCCATTTGTTTAATTCTATTGCTGAGACTTTGCAGGGTATTTTGCATTTCTATAAGTGTGTCCATTGTTTCCTGAAATTTTGATTGTTTTTTATTTATGCTATCTATTTCCTTGAATAGTTCTGCCTTCACTTCTTGTATCATTTTTTGGATTTTCTTACATTGGGCTTTGCCTTTCTCTTGTGCCTCTGTGTTTAGCTTAATACCTAACCTCCCGAATTATTTTTCAGGTAAATCAGGGATTTCTTCTTGGTTTGGGTTCATTGCTAGTGAGCTGGTATGATTTTTTGGAGGTGTTAGATAACGTTGTTTTGTCACATTACCAGAGTTGAATTTCTGGTTCCTCCTCATTTGGGTAGGCTCTGTCAGAGGGAAGGTCTAGGGCTGCAGGTTGTTCAGATTCTTTTGTCCCATGGGATGTTCCCTTGGTGCCATACTCTCCCCATTTTCCCATGGTTGTGGCTTCCTGAGAGCTGAACTGTAGTGTTTGCTATCTCTATACTGGATCTAGCCACCCAGCAAGTCTATCCAGCTCCAGGCTGGTACTGGAGGTTGTCTGCATAGAGTCCTGTGATGTGAACTGTCTGTGCATCTCTCAGCCATGGATACCAGCACCTGTTCTGGTGGAGGTGGCAGAGGGGTGAAATGAACTCTGTGAGGGTTCTTAGCTTTCATGGTTTAATGCCCTATTTTTGTGTTGATTGGCCTCCTGCCTGGAGGTGGCACTTTCCAGAGAACATCAGCTGTGGTAGTATGGGGAGGAACAGGCAGTGGGCAGGTCCCTAGAACTCCCAAGAGTATCTGCCTTTTGTCTTCAGTTACCAGGCTGGGTGGGGAAAGACCACTGGGTGAGGGCAGAGCTAGGCATGGCTAAGCTCAGACTCTCCTTGGGTAGGTCTTACTGAGGCTGTTGTGGGAGATGGGGGTGAGGTTCCCAGGTCAATGGAGTTATGTTCCTAGGAAGATTATGACTGTCTCTACTGTGTCATGCAGGTTGTCAGGGGGAAAGCTGGCAGTCACAGGCCTCACCCAGCTCCCATGCAATCCGAAGGGTCAGTCTGACTCTCACCATGCCACTCCCAACAGCATCAAATCTATTTCCAGGTAGTGGGTGAGCAGGGCTGACAATTTGCCCCAGGCTACCTGCCTTCCAGCTGCAAAAGCAAATATGGCTTTCCTTCTTCCCCCACCTGTGGAGTCTGCACACTGGATTCACGCCCTCCCCCAAGTTCTGGCCAGGAGACTTCTCAGTCAGTTCAAATTGTTACAAAGTTCACCAGGAAACTGCCTTTGCCCTTTGGCCTTTTCTCAGACCCTCTGGCCGCCCTCTCAAAGGACCCCTGTGAGGTCAGGCAAAACCCGCTTGATAGGGAACACAGAGAGCTCCCAGGACTTTTCCTGCTCCTTCCTCTAACCCCTGTATTTCTCTCAGCTCTCTAAATGGACTCAGCTCCAGGTAAGGTCAAAATTTTCTCCTGTAATCTAGGCCTTCAGTTTTCCCAGTGGGTGTATGAGTTCAGCAATGGATGATCTCCCTTTCCCACTTCCACAGTATGGGTACTCACAGTATTTGGGGTGTCTCCTGGGTCCTGCAGTAGCAATAGCCTTCCATCAGGGGGTCTGTGAGCCTTCTCAGCTTTTCTGATTTATTCCTGCAGTTGCTCTGGAGCAAAAATTCAAGATACGAGCCTCCACATGCTGCTCTGTCCATCTGAGTGGGAGATGCAATCTAGTCCTGCATCCCGTCCGCCATGATCCCTGAAACCTCAGCACTGCACAATTCTAATTGAGGGGCCAGGAAACACTTCCAATAGATGGTGATCTCTTAGCTAAGCCTTGCAACATGAGAGGTGATGGGTGGGTGGAGGTAAGAGGGCATGGAGAATAGAGAAAGAAACCTGTGAGTGAAAGGCATTCTCTTGAAGTAACCTCATGTGCAAGCAGTGGGCTGGTTCACTGATTGTATTGGGGTGTAAGAATGTGTAAAAGTGGAGGCAGGTTAAACTGGTGGCTGGGAGGGTGGTACAAAGGAATTGATGAAAATAGAAAATTAGAAACGGGACTCTGGAGGCCTTGGTATGCCATATTAAAAGGTACAGACATTGTTCCACAGGCTAATGTGTTTATGATCAGGATTTTCTAGAAGAAAACTGCAGCTGGAGAGGCCTCAGGAGATCAGTGGAGATGAGGACAGGCAGAGGGGTAAGCAAGGCTCCAATGCCTTATCCAGCTTCAACAGGAGTAACTCCAAACTTATCTATGTGGCATATTGAAGTTATATTTTAAGAATGGTTTTAGATCAACATGCTCCAGAATCCATACTCCCATGACCTCTAAGCTCTTGGGATAATTGAGACAGACGGTATTTGGTTTTAGGTTTCTTAGAATATATTATAGAACAGATTATATTCCCTGTGCCATGTTGTCGCAGGGCTAAATCTGACATGAAGAGAGTTTTTAACAAACATTTTGAAAGTGTTACACTATAACATTATTTTATGTCAATTCCATTTTCCTCTTACCACACTATTTCAGTCACTTGCATCAAAATAAAAGGAGAGATATCACTTAGGTGGTGGACAGAATCTTACGAGAGTACGATAGTGGGAATATTCTGCTGATTCAGCCACCTTTACTTTTTGTCCTGAGAGATTTGATATTCCAAATATGTTGTTTTCAAACTCCTCATTGTCCCTTGGTAATTTTTAGAAACAACTTAAATATGTGTACCAGATATATGAATATATGTCCTCATCTTTCCTTAATTAGTATGGGAGGAAAGGAACAAAGGAAGAAACTGATTTTTGCTGTTATCTGGCCATTCCAAGCTATTTGGACTTTGGTAGCATGGAAGAAGAGTAGCAGATCTGACATTTGTGTCTGATTTTATACCAATTCTACTTTAGAATTAGGCCCTAAAAGATTATTAATATTTTAATAGTTTCCTGACACCTTCTTTCCCTTTTCCCTTAATATGTGAACACCACATTTTATGACCATGAAAAATCAAAGAAGGACTTTCAGTAGAGAAGAAACAGGACCAGATTTGTATTTTAGAATCATTATTCTGGCAGAATTGAGGAAGGTTTCTATGTTTTACAGAAATGATACTAAAGGCACAAAACACATTGCAACAAGATAATGAAAGCCTGAAATGGAAAAGCCTCTTCAGAAACATTTGCCAAATAAATGAACGAATAGGTGGGCAAATGAAAGCCTGAACTGAGGCAATGGGAAAGCAATATATTCAGATGCAAGGCTGCAAGGTACAGCAATGAGGCAGGCTACAGGGGCACACAGACTGGATAGTGAAAGAAAGACATGGGAGGGATCCGGGTAACCCCTAGGTTTCTGGCCAGGGTCACAGGACAGTATGATTTTATATATACATTTAAGATAGGTAAAGAGAGGAGGAAGGGAAAGAAAGATGATAAATTCTGTTCTTGCTAAGTTGCTTTTGAGGCCTGGGGCATGGGGTATCTAGGTAGTGGTGTTTAGTAGACTCTGGGGAGATAATTGAAAGAGCCATCTGGACTGAAAAGAAATATCTAGGACTTACAAGAATAGAACGGATAATTGAAGCCAATTATAGAGAAAGAAATTGCCCAGGGATAATGCTTAGTGAGAAGAGGAGAAAAGAATGCCAAAGAACACCCATTTTAAGGAGAGGATGAGGAGTCAACAGAGACTGAGCAGAGAGGCAAATTCTACTCCACCCTTATCACTGTGTTTTCTTGTGCATGCATCTGTCTTCCTTTTGAGATTATGTCCTTTAAAGGGGCATTTCGGATTTTATTCCAAAAATCTAAAATAGTAGATGATAAATACATTGTTGCTGCCTAAGTTAAACGTATATTTTCAGTATAATACACATATTTT
This sequence comes from Papio anubis, assembly GCF_008728515.1. NCBI lineage: Eukaryota > Metazoa > Chordata > Mammalia > Primates > Cercopithecidae > Papio > Papio anubis. Next base: position 117,655,802 of record NC_044977.1, on the reverse strand, counting down.
GATAACTTTATACAAGCTATTTTCCTATGTAATTGGTGGATGTACACATTTATAACTTTATAAAGTTATCCAATTTTGTGCAACACTGCAGTAATTATAGTTATTACCCTTAAATAATTATGGCTAGAGAAATTCTTCTAGCCTAACAGGGCTGAATTTTAGGAACATTGGCTCAAACAGCATGTGCAAATATCTTGAGACACCATGCATGCAATACCAAATAATCTCACAGGTTTTTTTTTCTGCTTTTATAAATCACCAGGAAGCCGAGACATCTCACCAACAGCAACCTGACTACAGATGTAAAATACTCCTGCAGAGAATAGGAAAAGTATATGCTTTTCTTCTGTAAAGTTATTTAACATTCTGCACCACTCTTATAAACTAATTTGCGGTTGAAGTAATAGCATTTCTACATATGTATTTTGCATTAATGCAAATGTAGATTCTAATGTTCAGGAAAATCATTTTATACTATTAATATTATTTCTAGCTATAAGCTATTCTGACTGACACCAGCTGCCTATTGGGGTGATTTCGGGAGCATTCAAAGAGCCCTCTGCCCTCTCAAATATAGTTCTCACCTGTTCTCTGACTCTTCTGATTTTCTTATCCTGTAAGATGTTATTAGATTTAAGGATTGCACTCTAAACACCCATTATAAAGAGGGCTTAGAGGCTTAATTTTTCAATAACAAGTTATGTGCAAATGTGAAATTTGGAAAATAGAACAACCTTACATTTGAGCACTGTTTGTAGCAAAAATTATTAGGTCTTATAATTAATCCTTTTCAATTATACAGGAAAATATATTTGATCAGTTGTTGTAGCCTTTTGCAATTAATTCTCTAGATCACCCAAAAAGCAGGTTCTGACCGTAGACTTCTAAGTTCTTCCAGGATAGAAACTACATCTTGATCGCCTTTATTTCCTGTCCCTGTCACTGGCATTTAAAAGGGACTTGCATAGAGAGGAGAAAGAGGGAGGTAGATACACACACCACTGCCCTGAAGGACATGATCTAGAGTAGGAAATTGGTAAAGACAAAGGAAGGAAGGAGAATCCAAAACTAATGAACTGTAAAAAATATTTGATTGTATGAAACAAGATGATGATGGAAAAAAAAATAGAATAGGAAGGTTCCTCCCTTTGAGAGACTGTTTCCAAGATTCTTCACCGGGAAGGAGGCTTTGTCACAGCCACGACATTTGCTCCACAAGACGTAGGGAACAGCAGATAAAGAAGTTGAAAGCTCCAGGGAACCCTCTAACTGAGGTGTGCTGTTTTGAGAACAAAATACCATCTCTTTTGAGTTCTGGCTTTAGAGGAAATTGATAGAACTAAAAGTACATTTGACATGTTCATTACTCAGGGAAATTAATTCATTATGGCAATTAGTGCACTCTTTTTGCACACTAAGGTCTAAATACCAAGAGAAGGAAGTTATAAAGACATGATGTTCATGAGCATTGTAAGGTTGTCTCTTCTCAAAGAAAACTGAGTACAAGAATTTAATAAGAATATTTGGCTCCCCCAAAAGTAGAAAGAAAATGTCTGAACAAGACCAGGCCATTATCCCATCAAAAAAGGATCACATACAACCAAGTTTCACTAAACCTTTTTAAATGGCTATAATTTTTAGTGCAGCAGACGTGGATAGCAGAACAATATGCTTTTGAAATGAGGATTAAGTCATCTCAATATATTGTAAACCAAATATATAAAGTAATGTTTCAAATACATAAAGTAGAATTTGATTATATAAAGGAGCATTTTATTTAAAGAAAAATTTAAAACACTTATTAAAATGTAAATGTGATTTCACAAGTCAAGGTATATAAACTATAAAGTGATATACGTTGCAATATTTCTCTTCCTAAAGTTTTACATACCATATACCTACAGTGGGTCACCAGTCGGTGGCAATGCATTTGTTTACTATGTCCAGAAATGAGTTGAGGGGGCACATGAAAACATTACATATAAATGTACATTACATATATACATGTATGCAATGGAGATAAAAAAGACTTTACTAATTCAACTTTTTATAAGCAAAATATTAGAATATCGCTATGTAAATTATACATTTATATATTGTAAGCAAATAGCAAATAGAGCATTCTCTCCTAGCATAAGGTTATGCTTAAAACATTAACATTTAAATTGTGTGAATTTTAATAATGTCTCCAAACAATGTGTTTTCTGGCATTTATTCAGAAACTGAGTAATATACACCAAAACTTGTTCTGGTCTAAACCTTTTTGAGGACTCTCTTGCCTGGTGTACTGATGGCTTCTGAAGTGCATGTGATAAAGGACCAAATAATATGCTAAAGTCAAACACTGAATATTAGCCCACTGTAATTTCTTAATTTTTAAAATTGAGTATAATAAACATAGAGGAAGGTGCAAATATAAATATAGGACTTAGTGAATTTTTGCAAATTTAATAAACTTGTACAACTGTACACAGGTCAAACAATAGAAAATTACCTGCATCATAAAAATCCCATTCTTGCCTCCAGTCCCTATGTCCCAACTCTCAAGGGTAACCCCTATCCTGACTTCTAATGACATGGTTTACCTTTCTTGGTTTTGTTTTTCCTTTTTATATATTTTATAGAAATAGAATTCCACAATATGTGGTCTTTTGTGTTTGTTTTATTTTGCTTAACATGATGTGAGTGAGTGTCAACCATATTATTAAATTTAATTCTAGGCCATTCATCGTTATTGTTAAATTCTTTTGTGTGAATATACTATATTTTATCTAGTCAACTATTGATGATCTTTTGTGTAGTTTCCAGTTTGAAGCTGTTTTGAATCGTGCTGCTATGAACATTCTAGTACACATCTTTTGGTGAACATGGGTATGCATTTTTTTTTTTTCTATACCTCAAAGTGAAATAACTGGGTCATAGGACATACCTTCAGCTTTAGTACAACAGATACTACCAAACCACTTTCCAAAGTGGTTGTGCTCCACCCTAATTAAAAAAAATATTGCATATATTTATTTAAGAGACTGGGTTCTCACTATGTTGCCCAGGCTGTTGTTAAACCCCTGGGCTCAAATGGTCCTCCTGTGTTGTCCTCCCTAAGGAATGGGATTACAGGTATGAGCCACGATTTCTGGTTCCACCTTCATTTTAACTAACCTCCAGGTTATTATTATTCCAGGAGGTTTGTTATCTACATGGGCTTTTCTGATTTAGCATATATCTGCTCAAACCTGAAATCATAGGCAAATTCTCAATTGTTTCAGACCTAATTCTTTGCAACCAATTATTTCAGACCAAATGATAGTCTTATAGAAAAAGAAAGAAATTATGTAATCTAGTTTGTGTAGCTCCAAATCAATAATTGTTGCCTCCCAATTTTGGTGTTTTTTTCTTGTCCAAAACAGTTGGAATGGGAATCTAGGGAAATGATTATTGCAGTTGCCACTACTCTTAGTGTATATTACATTTTCTCAGTACTTTCACAAGAATTTCAGGTATTACTATCCTCATTTGAAGTGTAAGGAAACTGTCTCAGAGGGGTTGAGTGACTGTCCAAAGTAGAATAGCTAGTGAGGGGTGGTGCAGGGATCCAAACTAGGTCTTTTCTGAGTCCAAAGCCTGGCATCTTTCACTCGGCCGAGCATCTCACACAGCACCATGCCACCTAGTGACTCTTTTTCATGCTGTGTGGCTTAACCTGTCTCTCTGACACCTAGAGGGAGCTCACTGTGATTGGGTTTAGCCATGTTAATTTAGTGTGATTGGTTTCTGATTGTTTTCCATTGACTTTCATAATGAAAACATATTCAATACAAAATATAATTTAAAATGTTGTACAGTCTTTTCTCCATATCAGTTCATGCATAGGGATGTGGTTCTCTAGACGAAGACATAGAAACAGTGCTGTTCAATTTATTCTTGGTGTTTTTCATAAAGGTCATAATTTTGATTTAAATATTACAAATACAAATGCTAATTCTGTGTCTTTGACACCTCTTCCTCTACTTTAAAGATATGAGCAAAGGCAGCTGCTATGCACTGAAACTGTGTATTGGTTTACAACTGGAGTCACTAGTCACAAAAAGCTTTGCAGATTGCCATTCTATTTCTTCCCTCATAGCTTCAACATTTGAATCAAAATGTACCATTTTACTTGTACTGGCCATATTCCAAGCAGCCTGTATATTTTAAATGTTTCTACTGCACATTGGTTCCACTTCATCTCATCGTACAGCTACTGCCCAAATGTCCATTGTCTGCACACATCAAACCTGGTGGAGTTTGTTGAAGCAAGTAACATGAGTAGTCTCCAATGTCAATACTCTGGCTTCATTCCATGACCTCTGAGTTGGTGATCCTCTCTTGCTATTTAGTGCTAATTATGACTTTAAATGATGTTGGTGAGATGTTCAAAGAATTAGATGTGATTAATATAAGAGGTTCAAATCTCTCATGGACATAGAGTACATCACACAGTATCTTCATTCTATATGCCTTTACTTTGGTCTGAAATAATTTCTTTTACTTTTTCACCTTGATCATAATTAAGAAATTATGCTGATTGGCCACATTTGCACTAAGAATGAATTGAATTAATTCGCTGTGCTGTCAACCCCCCTAAAGAACAAATCTTTGTCCTTGAAGAGGTATCTGTTGAGCACCATCGTGTTCTGTCCTTGGCCCTATGCAAGTCACTATTGTCAGCAATGTTTATATAAAAGGATTGCTTATTAAATTTTCATGATACTGAGAAGTGTAGTAAATTTCAGTGTTTCAGGATTAAGACTTAATATTATTCCAGAAGACTAGAATACTTCACCAAAACACATGGAATAATATTTAAAACAGAATCAAGGAGAGTAATGAATTTAAACAAAAAGGATTAATTGTACCTGTAGTAGATATGAACAGCTGCCCTGAAAGAAATTCCTGTAAAACTTTGGAGGATTTACTTTTCTTGGTGTTAAGTATTAGTTAACAATATGATACAAGTATAATTCCTCTCAATTTTATTTACTGTTATCAAGATTTACCATGTATCTGGTATTATAATAGGCAATTTTGCATGTCATCTGCAGGAGATAAATAAAAGCATTTCATGTGGTAAATCCTTAAACTTTGTTTAAAACTCTGCGCATAACACATAAGCAATTAATTGAAGGTTTTTTTATTTAGAGAGTTAAATAAATGTATCCTAGGGACATTTCTTTCTGAACATTTAAATTAATAAAATAATAAAATAAAGAAATATGTGTTCTTAATGTTTTCATTGACTCCACCCTCTTAAATTTAATTTGTTGCAGCCACAGTTTTAGCAGCCTTAATTTACATTAGCATTTTCTGACATCTAATTTGCCAATGGTTTATGGTTTATATTATTGAAGAAATATTCCTGTTTTATACTTAATTAATAGGTTGCTACAGATATAGTCAGGGTAAGTCTTTCCTCAGAAAAGTATTTTTTTTGCTGCTGTTTTCTTTTTTGTTTTTGTTTGTTTGTTTGTTTTTGATACAGAAGCTGTTTGCCAACTGTGTGATCAAAACTCCAGGGTTATGTGCTAAAAAGAATGAAATAGATGATTCTAACCAAGAAATGTTGTTAATGGCTAATTCTCATTGGCTCCTTCATCTTTGAAAGAAGCAAACTGTTGTCTCCATCATACTTTAAAGTGAAGTATAACTGCTCCTGATAAATGTGAGCATGAGATTGCATCAAAATACACACCCCACGATAGGTATAAATAAATTTTCCATGGCAAACTGAAGAGACTCATTCAAATGTATCCGAGACCACTCTCAATGAGGAAAACTGTAGAAGTGATTTTAATGCTGGGTCTCAGATTATACATGTTGAGTCTCAGAGAGGCTTAAATTCATGGCTGTTTCTGTGCCATTTCTGAACATGATTAAAGGTTAGTTACTTAAGTGCCGCATAATAGTATTAATACTGTTCTGATCTCCATTCACATGTATGAATCCAACAAAACATAAAATGAGTCTTTCCAGTGGTGTATTTAAGTATTTGATCCAGTGGCATATTTAAACATTTGAGTGAAATGGTGTTGGGATGATTACTAAATGTGAAAAAGAATGAATTATTAGCATGAGAAAATTAATAATCAGTAAATATTTTAAGGCCTATCTTGTGTTCTTATTCAAGGCAATAGGATTTTTGTATGCACTTTATGAACAGTAAGGGGATGGCCCTTAGGGTCTAGTAAATGTGAACCATTTTTGGAGAGTTTCTAAGAAGTTTTCACAAAGCAACCAAAAGTATTCAAAATTGATTTTCTGCGCTGTAACATGGACATCTATGAGAATAAGACTGGAAATAAATTTTTATTGAGTTACATCCCTCTTGAATATTTTCAAATTACATACAGCAACTGTAATCTCCTCTGGACTGTGTAGATAAGAAGGGTCACAATTCCCATCTCTTTAGAATCTAATGAGCTTCTATAAAGCAATAGCGAGTGAAAGTTAAAGAGACCATGTAGCCTAAGAGTCTGAAGGTCAGAGATTGAGTCTACCTTCACTTCAGGAGACAAAAGCAAACGATGGCTACATACTGAAGGTGGGTTTGAAAATATGCTGTGACAAGCCAGTTTGAGTTGGGAAACCATGAGAAAAGAAGCAGTTTGTGAGATCTTAGGCACATATTGGACATTTTAAAATACCGAGAACATAGCATTCTTCTGGGAGCACTCTGATTTCCCTTACAAAAAAAAGCATACATTTCTTTTTTCTTCTCCTCCTACATGAGTTGCACATTAAAAACAAATCTATATACTTTCGGAAATTCTACCTGAAATGATCACTTTAAATTTTAAAATTTTTGTTGTTGTTGTTACTTTTTCATTCTTCAAATTTAAGTCTCTGAGTTCCTTTGTAAAAAAAACACAGATCAGAAAACAATGATATTTTTTTTCTGGTACACTTCAACCTATCTTTTGGCCCTCTTTTGATTTGGAAAATAATTTCCCTACAAAATTTATCATATTGAGATTTTTGGAGTTATGTGTTAAATTGAACCTTTTTCACGGTTACTCACATTCCTTATTATGAAAACAAATAGCTTTATTTTCTCTTAGCTAAATGTACACTTGAACATCGTAGAATCGAGGTCCGTCAGACTTGGAAGGAACATTAAACATTATATAACTCAATTACTCTTGTATTACTAAATCTGTGGCTTTTCTGCTTGATAGCTGTGTTGTCTGAATCAATATTTCAGTGAATGGGAACATATTACCTTTTGAGGTGGTTTATTCTTTCTTTGAAGAGTCTGACCTTTCAGAAAGTTTTTATTATTGCCAAAATCTCTCTCTGTAAAAAAAAAAGGGAGCCATAAAGCAAGTGCGGTTTCTTTTTCCTTCTCTTCAATTGTTTGCACTTTCCCGTCACAATCTTTCACTTGCCTGTTGAATCTTTTCTTCTCTGTCTCTCTCTAGCATCTACAGGTCATTCCACTGAATATTGTTTTGAATTCCTTTATCATCTTGGTTGCTCTCCTGTGATCATGCTTATTGATAAATATATTATGTCAAGTGTGGCATCTATATCTGATCACCATTGTTCAGGAGTATTTTGTCCAGAGCAAACAAAAAGAAACTGTCACTTATCTGGTTCTATTAGTATAGCTTGGTATACTATAAGACTTTTGATGGGCATATTTATTGCTGCCATATATCAAGCTTAGTATTTGCTAACCACCCTGCAACTCACCCCTGGCCTTTATATTACTGTTCTAAAGTCACAGCTCTCAACCTCTGCTTGTGAGGTATTTAAGCAAAACTCTGCCACAAATTGCTATACAATAGGCAATTTGTGGCTACCAAACAATCTTTTTCCCCCTTAATTTTGTGTACTTACTCTTACAAGTCAATGTGTTCATGTTTAAGACCGAAAGCTCAGAAAAAATATTTGATTTTTAATTTCTTGCTCTTTTGATTTTTATTTCTGAGATTTTGGTTTTCTGTGGTGGGCTAGAAAACGTTAAAGAAAAGCCAAAAGGATTATTTGAAATAGAAATAAAATACACTATTCATTTGAAAGAGCACCTTTAACAAGGTATATACGTCTTGTCTGGACTAAAATTATAGCTTCTTTGACATTTCTATCAGGTACCAGTTTTGAGGAACTGTTACTTCTTTTACTTTGTCTTTACTTGAAGATTCAGGCAAAGACGGCCTTAAAAATAGTGACTGTCATAGGACAAATGCAACTTTTGAGGTTTTAGTACTAGTACTAGCACTAGTTTAGTACCACTTCTCTCTCATTCTGGGTTCTAACTGACTGAAAGTCTGTGATTTTTTTAAATCTGTTTATTTCTGCTCTTTTTATAATTAAAGAGCTCTCAATCAAATCCTTTTAACTTTCTCTTTTATTTGTTCTATTCATTGGCTAAGCTGCAAACTAAGGATAATTTTCATGTTCATGTATGCTGATTTGGTCTTTATATGTATAATCAAAATAAAATTAATTAATATTTTAAAAGTAATTGGGACAATCAAGTGATAGGAATCACTTTAGGTGGTTCCATCCTTCCAAAATTTTAATTTTGGAGGTAGTTTTAGTATCTGAACTTATGTAAAACATTGCCTGTATTGACTCAGAAATACAAGAACCATTCAACATAAAGCACAATTCAAATCACATAGTGACTGCCCTGGTCCACTGGAATCAACAGTAGCTGGCAACAAATATAGTGCATATTAATTATTACTGTGAAGGGCACAACTGAAAGAAAACCTAGGTAAAGAGCATGTATTTATGAAGACAAAGTTAAAAAGTAAAAATAATAGCCAGCTGTAAGAGAAGTTTTCTATTACATGTAATATATACATGCCATTCCTTAAAGCCACATTTAAGTAATAAAGAGCATCATTAATAATCCTGAAGTACACTTTTATATCTCTGTATATAATATGCCTAGTGGACATCTCTGAGATACCCAATTATTATGTGCCATACTAACACATTTTCTCTTAAACTAGGTATTTATTCTTCTAACCAATAAGAATTGTTTCAGCACAAAATGTGTACTTTTGGCAACTCAAAAGACATCTAAATTAGTTTTGAAAACAAAAGAGTAAATATAATCACAACATATCAGCATTTTAACCTCAATGTATACTATTCTTATTATTTAATAGAAATTAATGACGGCACTCATCTTTTGAGTAAAATATTGCTTTGTTTTGACAACACAGGTATTTTGCAAAGGTATAAGGCATCCTACATGCATTAAAGTTTGACAAGATCTACTATAGTGACCAGAAAAGGAGAAGGAGGGAGATTTAAATCGTAGCAAGACTTAACATTTCACTCAGTGAAAGTAAGCTCTGAGGTTTCACTCCATTGTAGCTCAAAGATAGGTCATATTTAAGTGTTGCCGTATATGAGTACATAGTTTTCAAAAGCCTGTTAATATATTTTTTGTTTTATGTTGTTATAAGCAAGAAGTAAGGCAGTAGAGCACTTCCATTTTCCCTATAAGATTATCTCATACTTACATAGCACTGTGTGCTAAATGCTGTTTTCAGATTTAAGTATTATTACTATCATCTTGTTTTCAAGATGAAAAATCTGATGTATAGAAGATGTATAGGTCACAGCGCTCATGTGAAAGTTGGCCATAAACAACTTGGTTCAATAGGTTCACATGTACAGGTATACATAAAAATAAAAATGGACCATGATTTCTTCATCTTTGCATCCACATAACTCCTACAGTGGGGCTTTGCATATTTTGTGCTCAGTGAGGACATGGGTTGCTTATAAATAACTGATGACTGTAATCAACATTATTTTTTATCTCATTTTTCCTGACTCCAATGTTATGAAATATATTTTAATGTCACTATATAATTTATTGACCCAACTGAAAAACTTTTGAGAGAAAAAGTGGGTGTTATTAGAAATTATATTAGGACAACAAGGAAAAACAAGGACCGTCCCAGGCCAACCAGGATTGAGAGTCAGTCTATGTATGTGAGGGTAGGAAGCTAAGCTCAAAAGTTTGTACAAATTGAAAAAGTTGAATAGGTTCTCTGCCTGCAAAGACTATGCTTTTGTAATTTTATAATGTGTAATCAAATAATTATAACATTTTAGAAACTGCATCATTATCTGTTGGTATTGCAAACCACCCAAAACTTAGTGGCTTCATAACATGTGTTTGCTTATTTTAGAATTTTGCTCAAGTTCTTTTTTTGTTTTTGAGACAGAGTTTTGCTCTGTCACCCAGGCTGGAGTGCAGCGGCATGATCTCGGCTCACTGCAACCTCTGCCTCCTGGGTTCAAGCGATTCTCGTGCCTCAGCCTCCCGAGTAGCTGGAATTATAGGCCCACACTACCGCATCTGGCTAATTTTTGTATTTTTAGAAGAGAGGGGGTTTCACCATCTTGGCCAGGCTGGTCTCGAACTCCTGACCTCAGGTGATCCGCCTGCCTCGACCTCCCAAAGTGCTGGGATTACAGGCATGATCCACTGTGTGCGGCCTTGCTCAAGTTCTTGTAGTGTGATCTGGGCTTGGCTAATTTCATTTGAGTTTACCCATGTGCCTGCAGTTAGCAGGCTGGACTGGAAACTGGATGATCCCATATGATCTAACCAAAAACAGATGGTCTGGTGATGGGCTGGCTGTTGACTAGTACAATGATCATGTGGGTGATTGGCTGACATGTCTGTCATCCTCCAGTAGGCTTTCTTGAGCTTATTCCTATGTCAGGTTTCCAAGTGCAGCAGGAGAAGAGCAGCCTATATATGCAAGCACTTTTCATGTCTGATTATATTATGTTTGCGAATTGTCCCACTGGCCAAAGCAGCATACATAGGTAAGCCTAGAGTCAATGAGGAAAGAGCTAGTCCCGGGCATGAATACAGGGGGACTTGGCTTGAAAAACTACTTTATTTTCACTTCAAATATGTCTATCACCCGGTAACTACTGTGGCACTTTATGGTGTTGAGAACTCAGAATTAGCTGAGTGGCTCTACCATGTGTGGCCTTAACCTCATGCTTCAAGGTATCAGCATCTGCTCCACTCAATGGGAGAAACAAAAGTAAGGGGAGGCACATGGTCCAATTGCATTGTCTCTTAAGGAATATCCCCAAAAACTCTTAAAAGATACATTTTCTCATATTCTCATCACATCACATCTCTTCTCCTCCTATTAGCCAAATATAGTCACAGCACCCCAACTAATTGCAATGGAGGCTGAGAAATGTAGTTTTATTCGAAGTAGCCATGTGCCTAGCTAAATATTCTGTTAATATGGATGGAGATATGAAATGGATATTGGGAAGTGATAAGGACACTCTGCTACATATGACTCCTGTGATTCATACATATGCACCAATATAAGAAAATTACATGTTTTTATATATAGTAAATTATAAAACAATACATTTTTTCCTCAAACATTGCAAACCTTCTCTCTTTCAAAAAATGGTCAGAAGCCAGTTAAAATTTACTAAGCACTTTAATGAAATGCTTGAGGAAAAAATAATCATATTTAGAAACAGACACTTCCATTTGTTTAAGACCAGAAACTGATTTATGATTCCTGTTTTATGTTTCGAGAATTCTAGGTAGCATCTGCATTCTGGTGGTTGAGGACATTCTTTCAGATTTTAGCATTACTTAGTTACCCAGAGCACCATGCATGCTATCAATCTTAAGTGGAGAAAGAGAGATTTTCTTCAAGTTAGGAATAAATAAAAATCTGGAAACTTATTTATTCATCCAAAGTCATTTTACCGAGAGAGTGGCAATCTCTTGTTATCTAGTTTAAAGCCATTTATATCTGTGATTTGGGTCATATAAGCAACATAGGGAATCCAAGATGAGTCACATCAACGTTTTAATATGTACTGTGGCCTGATATAACTGAGTTTTACGGTAACACTTTGACAGTGTGAATTTTTAAAAGCATCTTTTACAAAAAAGTCTCGAAGCACTTTATACTTGAAACATAAAAGCTCAAAAGAAAAAAGTTAGAAATATGAAGCAGTAGGAAGCGTAGATTAATTTGGGAGTAATTACTTCAATTATTTCTAATAAAATCATTTTGTATTAAGTGAAAATAGTTTTAAGTTTTAAATATTCATTGAGGTTTAAGAGTGGCAGGCTCAAGCCTTTATCTTTCCTTAAAAAAATGAATCCCATTATTCTATATTGAGTTAAATGACTTTTATAGTTTTTTTTTTAGATAAAGTATATAATTGCTTAGACTAATCAAGAGGGACAGTCAAATCTATTTATCTTAAGTGCAGTCACATTGCAATAACCAAAAGCTAAGACTATGGATGGCAAATTCCTTCCAATAGTCAAAAATTTTGTATGTGATTGCAATCCAGTATTTTTACCTTTATTGTGATACTTTCTACCTTTATTTGCTTGGGAATGATCCTCAGACTTATTGTGGTTAAGAACACAGATTCTGGAGCCAGTTTCAAACCCCAACTCAAAAATCATTAAGCTGTGTAACCTAGGGCAAGTCACTTAAACTTTCTGTGCCTCAATTTTAATCTCTATACAATGGAAATAACAATATCTGCCAGTTGTTTTGTTGTTGAGATCAATTAAATTAATATAATTAAAGAACGTAGAACAATGTTTGTCACATAGTAAGTGTTACTTGAGTTTAGCAGTTTTTGCAATTATCTCTAAGGTTTCTTCCTGCTCTAATGTTTCAAGATTCTATTATCTTCTCTATGATACTGCTTATATGGATATATAAACTGTCAATGAATTCTTTATATTATAGTAAATTGTACAAGCATCAATGTCATGCTGCAGATAATGTAACAGCTTATGTTTAGTAACATGCTATATACTGTAAGAAATTAGTTTTAATGGAGAACCTTCTGGAAAGGATGCCCCTTAACTGAAAAGCCTGTTTTGAACTTGCAGTAGTCAGATAGAACCACAAGTCCAGGTATTTTTTTTCTCAACTTCAAATATGTATGCGTGTGGGGGCGGGGTGGGTTGGTGAGATGATGGGTGTGTATGTTGTTTGATGATACGTAGATTAAAATTTCTAATTCCTCCTCAATGAGGAAGAACTGGCAAAAATCCTTAGCCATAAGAGAACAGGAGAAATGTTTCTTCTGGAACAGCCCAGGTGTATTTCTCTCTTGGACAGTTTTCTCTTTGTGAGCAGTTCAGTTTCTAGTAATAACTTACTATTTCTTCCCAAAGTATCCTTGTGTAAGTGAAAGTTGAATATCTATGTAATTGTAGAACAATTTAATCCTAAATACAAAAAATTTTTGGCTACTCAGTCCAACATTATTCAGTGCTAAAAATTTAATGCAAAGATTTTTATTAATTTTGTTTCTGTTATTCTGAATATTTCTGTATTAAAGAAGGCTTTTTGTTTTTAACTTAATGTACCCTCTAAAGTACTGGATAAACACTGTTATTCTCGTGGTTAGAATATCTGATTGCAGAATATGTTAACTCTTAACTCTGTCTCTCATATAGTCTTGAATTTGAACCATGCAAATGTATGACTCATTCAAAAACATTTTAATCAATAATTAAAAAATATAAAAATAAATAAAAAGATATTTTCTTTTTTTTTTTTTTTTTTTGAGACGGAGTCTCACGCTGTCGCCCAGGTTGGAGTGCAGTGGCGCAATCTCGGCTCACTGCAAGCTCCGCCTCCTGGGTTCACGCCATTCTCCTGCCTCAGCCTCCTGAGTAGCTGGGACTACAGGCGCCCGCCACCGCCCCCGGCTAATTTTTTGTATTTTTAGTAGAGACGGGGTTTCACTGTGGTCTCGATCTCCTGACCTTGTGATCCGCCCGCCTCGGCCTCCCAAAGTGCTGGGATTACAGGCGTGAGCCACCGCGCCCGGCCAAAAGATATTTTCAAAATTAAGGACTTAATGTATAACGCAGTTTTAGAAAATATAAATATTAAATGAAGTTTTAACAAAAACCTCTCCCTGCACTGAGCTTTATTTTTAATTGTTATTTTCACTCTCATGTAGTCTATATTATCTTCAGCATGTTCCCAAATTAAAAACAATTAAATTCCATTGTGTATGATAAATCTTCTCCACTTTTAGAAAAATATTATCTTATAAATCAACTGGGTACTCAGGCTACGGAGTAGAAACATGCCTTTATCTTCCATTCTGTGCCAGCAAAATTTGAAGGATGCTAAATTCCCTCACAATGAAAAATAGATCTCCATGAGGCTGACACAACGTATGAAATTTCCACCATTAACGTTGTTCCTTCAGGGCTTTGTGGAGACATGCATTTTAATTAATTTAAGACATTATATTTCCAGGGTAAACCATTTGCTACCCAAACACAATAGCATGTATTTTTCCATCTTATTAAAACTCATTAAGACACAGCAGAACCCTGAGGAAATGACATGAAATAGAAAACAAGTGTATATTTGAAAAAGGAAGATGTAGAGAATGGTCAGACTCATGAGAGTTGCCAGGCTCCAGTGGGCATTTCTGGACACAAAAGAAACATCACAGGGTTTCAGGAATCTCTGGTGGTTTCTCATAAACTCTTCACCATATTATTTTGGTGGGAACTTTTGCTTTGCTTTGTTTTCCATTTTTGTGTGTTTTTGTTTTGTTTTGTTCCTTTTAATAACTAGAACTCTAAGACAAGAGCCACTACACTGGATGCAACCTTGTTTTGCCTGTACTTTGGTAAGCCATAATCTCAAATAATTGACATTTTATCCTAGTACTGCTACGGGAACCTGCTTTTTCCACACATATCTACAAATTTCCATTGACTCTTTACTAAAACAAAAAAAAAGAAAAACTGCAGGCAAGATGGTAATAATACAGCAATTTATGAAACCTTAAGATAAATGGAAAATAAATCAATGTTATTGTTTTTAAAATGAATATGAAAGTAATAGAGACTCCCATTTTTGTCATATATTTCATTAAATATTCTGAAAAGCTCCCCCAAACAAATAAAATAAAATAAAGCCATAAAATACCTAAGGGCTCAATAAATTATGGAACAACAAAAGAAAACAAAACAAAGTGCGCGTGCGCACACACACAGACCTGACTTCGTGTATATGTATTTGTGTATATGTACCACATAATAATTGAACAGTCGAAATCCAGAGGAATAAATTCATTCTGGAGTGGCAAAACTCTTGAGAGCGTTTTGTAACCTCTAAAGCAAGAGGTTTTCATTTTATGAACTAGGCAGAATAGGACACAAGTCTTTGGTTTTAAGTAAAGTGACAGTTGGAGTTAACTTACCTGTATAAAGTGGAATTTTGATACATTTCAACCTCAGTAAAAGGGTCGAATAGCAAAATCGAACCCACCAACAAAGAAGACAAAAAAATTTTCTATCTTTCCTTGAGGTCTGTGTAAAAAAAAAAATTGTCTTGAGAAATGTTAACCACAAGCCAGATTTCAACTCACACACAGGTTTGAGATTCAACATTATATTATCTACATCCTACATTTTCGGACCCAGAAAATTCCCAACTGAGAAATTAACAGGAAACAATGCCATACTTATGGCATTCTGAAAAACTGCACAGAATATAACAAATTCTCTCTGGAGAAATCACACTACGCTTAATGGGTTTTATCCCATGAATGTAAGGACAATTCAGTTTTTGAAAATCAATCAAGATAACTCACTATCTTGAGAAAACATGATCATATTAATTGATAAAGAAAATTCATTTGACAAATTCCAACATCCCCTCATAATTACAATCTTTGAAAACCTAGACTGGAAAGATACTTTCTAAGCATCGTAAAGGGCATGTACAAAACACCTTAAAGCTAACACAATACCTAATGGTGAAACACTGAACTCTTTTCCCCTCAGATCACTTAGTGCTAGTTTGCTTACAGAAGAAGACAAGGACATCCATTATCTCTACTCCTGTCCAGCCAGTGCAATAAGGAAAAAGAAAGAAAGAAATAGCATATGTATTGGAAAAAAATAAATAAAAGTCTCCCTATTCACAAACAAGAAGATTGTACATTTATAGAATTCCAAGGAGATTGCAAAACAAAACTCCCACTACTAATAAGTGAGTTTTTAATGTCACAAGATACAGAATAAATGCATGAAATCAATTATAATTCTTCTTTTTCCAGCTTTTATGTTAGATTTAGGGGCACACGTGCAGGTTTGTTAAACTGGTATATTGTATAATGCTGAGGTCTGGAGTGTGATTGACCCCATCACCTAGGCACTGAGCTTAGTACCCAATACGTAGTTTCTCAACTCTTAAACCTGCTGTCTCCCTTCCTTCTGTAATAGTTCCCAGTGCCAATTGTTCCCATCATTGTGTCCATATGTACCCAACATTTAATTCACACTTGTAAGTGAGAACATGCAGTATTTGGTTTTCAATTCCTGAATTAATTCACTGAGGATAATGACTTGGCTTCCAGCTGCATCCTTGTTGCTGCAAAGGACCAAATTTCATTCTTTTTTATGGATGTGTAGTATTGGTGTATATGTATTTGTGTATATGTACCACACAAATAGCTGAAATCCACAGGAATAAATTGATTCTGTACCACATATTCTTTATCCACTTCCCCATGGATGGTCGCCCAGGTTGATTACATGACTTTGCTATTGTGAATAGTGCTGCAATGAACATGAGAGTGCCTGTGTCTCTGTGTCTTTTTGGTAGAATAAGTTATTTTCTTTGGTGTATACACCTGACAATGTGTGGGTGCCATGAAAAATCTGCATGTTATAATTCTTCTTTCTAGCAATGGGCAATAGAAAACAAATGTTTAGGCTGGGCGTGGTGGCTCACATTTGTAATCCCAGCACTTCAGGAGGCCAAATCAGGAGAGTTTGAGACTAGCCTGGCCAACATGATGAAACCTGTCACTACTACAAATACAAAACTTAGCTGGGCATGGTGGCACATGCCTGTAATCTCAGCTACTCTGGTGACTGAGGCAGAAGAATCACTTGAACCTGGAAGGTGGAGGTTGCAGCAAGCTGAGATCACGCCACTGTATTCCAGCTTGGGAGACAGAATGAGACTCTGCCTCAAAATACATAAATAAATAGATAAATAAATAAATAAATAAATAAATAAATAAATAAAATGTATAAATAAATAATAAAACACAATTTGCAATAGCTCCCCTCAAAAGTATAACTTTAGGTAAGTATACAGTCAACATTTAGAGGATTTGTATGCTGAAAATTATAAAATGCTGAGGACAGAAATAAAATACCTAAATAAATGAGGAGACATAATTTTCATGGGTTAGGAGACACAGCACAGAAAAGATATCAATGTTTTTGGATATAATTGGGAGCAGATTAGATGCTACAGAAGAAGATACTTACTTGAAGATATAGTAATACAATCAATACAAAATGAAGAAGAAAAAAACAAAGACTGCAAAAGACTGATTGGAATCTGAGTAATCAGTGAAGAAACAAAAAGTGATAGACATGTAACTGAAATTCTAGAACAGAGGAAAAATTGTGGGAAAGGAAAAAAATATTTGACAAAGTTAGATCTGGAAAAAAGATGAGAACAAAATATACCCGTGAATCCACACTCACAAAATCCATGTCAGAATAGATCATAATCAAATGGATGACTACTAGTAATAAAGAAAATTACTTATAGCAGCTAGACGAGAAAAGGTACACTACACGCAAAGGACCAAAAATGAGAATGACTGTAGATTTCTCTTCAGAAATTATGCAAATCAAGAAACAAAGGAATAACATATTTAAAGTGCTAAAAGGTGGAGAAATACTTAGAATTTTTACTAGAGAAAATGTATTTCAAAAACAAGAGTGAGGCCGGGTGCGGTGGCTCATGCCTGTAATCCCAGCACTTTGGGAGGCCGAGGCGGGAGGATCACGAGGTCAGGAGATCAAGACCATCCTGGCTAACACGGTGAAACCCTGTCTCTACTAAAAATACAAAAAAAATTAGCCGGGCGTGGTGGCAGGCGCCTGTAGTCCCAGTCACTCCGGAGGCTGAGGCAGGAGAATGGCGTGAACCCGGGAGGCGGAGCTTGCAGTGAGCCGAGATCGCGCCACTGCACTCCAGCCTAGGAGACAGAGCGAGACTCCGTCTCAAAAAAAAAAAACAAAAACAAAAGCAAAAACAAAAAAAACAAGAGTGAATTAAATTTTTTTTTCAGCAAAACACTATGTGAGAATTTACTGCAATATGCCCTCACTACAAGAAATGTCAAAAGAGTTCTTCATAATACCAGAAGGAAACTTGGATGTACATACAGGAATGAAGGAAAACTTTTTGCATTTTAAAATTTCTATAAAATCTAATTGACTAAAGCAAAAACATGAATAATATTGTGGTCTAACATATGTAGAAGTAAAATATATTATATTACATGTGAAATGCTATGATATTATTTGAAGGTAGGTTTGGCTAAGCTAAAGATACATATTACAAGCCCTCAAGAAAACCTTAATAGAATAATAAAAGGAGTCTTGGCCAAATAGCCAATAGTAGAGATAAAATGGGATGTTGAAAAATATTCTATCCAAAAGGAGGAAAAAAAGAAAAAAAGACAGAGAGGATTAGAGAACATATGGAACAAATAGAAAACAAGTGTCAAAATAGTAGATTTAAACTTAACCATGTCAATGATGACATTAAATGTAAACAGTCTTAACCCACCAATTAAAAGACAGATTATCAGACTGGCTAAGAACACAAACCAAATATTTGTAGTCTATGATAAATTAATTTCATATATAAAGAAGGAAATATATTCAAAGGAAAATGATGTAACAATATATACTATGAAAATATCAAGCATATGAAAAGATAGATTGGTTATGTTGACATCACAAAGCTGACTTCAAAACAAAATATGTTGTTAAGGATAAAGAGGGAACATAAATATTCATAGCAGAATTATTTATAATAACTGAAAACTGCAAATATCATAAATGTTCATCAACAGTGAAATGGATTAAAAATTTTGATATACCTATACAATGTATCAATACAATAAAAAGTAACAAGTTACTGATGCTGGCAAAAACATGTATGCATCTCATAAATATACTTGGATAAAAATGACAGATACGGCCGGGCGCGGTGGCTCACGCCTGTAATTCCAGCACTTTGGGAGGCCGAGACTGGTGGATCACGAGGTCAGGAGATCAAAGACCATCCCGGCTAACACGGTGAAACCTGGTCTCTACTAAAAATACAAAAATGTAGCCGGACTTGGTGGCGGGCGCCTGTAGTCCCAGCTACTTAGGAGACTGAGGCAGGAGAATGGCGTGAATCCAGGAGGCGGAGCTTGCAGTGAGCCGAGATCGCATCACTGCACTCCAGCCTGGGCAACAGAGCAAGACTCAGTCTCATAAAAAAAAAAAAAAGAAGAAGTCAGATACAAAAAAAGTCGACATGGTATAATTCCATCTATATAAAACTCTAAAACATCAAATACTCTATATTGTGACAGAAAGAAAATTAGTGGTTTCTTTGGTCCACGAATTAGAGTAGGGAGGAAATTGACTGAAAAACGCACAAAGAAACTTTTACAAGGTGATGGAAATGTTCTCACATCTTGATTTTGGAGGTAATTGCATGAGTATGTACATTTAAAAGTGATTTATTTTATTGCATTTAACCATAGTTATATAAGTCCATTAAAAATGAATGAATGATAATAGGAGTGAATAAAAAACCTGAAGCAGTAAAATTTTTGAGGGTGTATAACTGAAAACAACTTCTTCCCTTTTCATGATAACTTTGGTTTCCCCAGATTTACTTTATATTTTTAATAACTATAAAGTGCACTTTTCCCTTAAACTTTTTTTTTTTTTTTTGAGATGGAGTCTCGGCTCACTGCAACCTCCTGGGTTCAAGAGATTCTCCTGCTTCAGCCTCCCCAGTAGCTGGGATTACGGGCGCATGCCACCATGCTCGGCTAATTTTTGTACTTTTAGTAGGGACTGGACTTCGCCATGTTGGCTGAGGGACCTTGAACTCTTGACCTCGTGATCCACCCGCGTCGGCCTCCCAAACTGCTGGGGTTGCAGGCCTAAGCCACCGCGCCCAGTCCCCTTACTCTTTTATAGGTTGTCTCCAGGTGATCTGGGAAGAGAACCATCATTCTGTGCTAACTGGCCATCTTGGCAAGAAGCAGAATCCCTATCATTTTTTTTTTTTTGAGTTGTCATTTGAATTAACATTCTTGATTACTTGATTATCAGTTCTGAATGAGTTTTATCAGAAATCCTCTGATATATACATATGGGTATATATATATCAGCTATATATTTGTATATATTTATGTACTTTTAATATATAATTTAAAATATATATTAAATAATTATATGTAATTAAAAATGTGTATATTATTATGTGTACATATTACAATGAAGTGTAAATATACTACATATTTATATATGTAACTGGTGTCTTAGTATAAATTTTAATGTTTTATTCTATTTCTCATTTAATATGTCATGAATATTTTTTCATATTATCAACTTTTTAAATGTCTATAATTTGAATGACCAAATAATATGAAAACTGATGAACATACATGCTATATTTTACCATTTTTGCATTTATCATTAGATAATTTGATTGTCTCTAAATTTACATTGCTCATAATTTCACATTAATGTATTTTCACGTCAAATTCTGATAATATTCTTAGAGTGAAATCTTAAATGTGGAATTAATTATTGAATTAAAAGCCAATTAGGAGCTACTGGATTAAAGATAGAAATACTTGTGAAGTTTTTGATACTTAGTACTACATTTCTTTTCAGACAAATTTTAGTAATTTAAACCCTTAGCAACAGTATGTGAAAATAACTATTTCAGTATACATAACAGGTGCAATAATTTTTAAAACTTTGCCAATTTGGTGTTCTAAAAATTTCTAGTGATTTGCATATTTTACTGCTGTCAAAGTTGACATTGTTTACATTTTGCCTATTTGCTTTATTTCTTATGTAAGTTGTCTGTTTATCATTATTTGTACCCTTTTCATATGAAGAGTCCCATTTTTTATTGGTTGGAAATAATCCCTTTTATTTATTTTAAAAAAATATTTTGTAGTAACTATTATACGTATACACTTGTCTTACTTATTGTAAATCTTTTTTTAGTGTCTGTTTTACATTTTAATATTTGCTTTTAGAAAATTTGGCTGGTAAACTGCAGATTTTTAAACCTATGTGGCATTGACCCTTTTTTATATTGTTCTTTCAGAAAAAAAATTTATTTTGAGATTTTTAGGTATTCAACTAAGACTTATTCTATATTTGGGGGAGAGCTTAAAATTATATATATATACACGTATATGCATATATATACATAACACACATGCACACACATACATACACATAAGATTCAAAACAGAAATCTAACATTTTTTATTTATATGTCATGTATTATTAAATATAATTGTTTTCATTTGTTTGAAATGACATGTAAAATTACATCTTAATTTTTATACAAAATAGGATATCTTTGAGGATTTTCTATTCTTTAGATATTTTTATACTCATAAACATAAAAAATACTTGTCATCTTTAATACTGAATATATTTAGAAAGATGTATATAAATAAGAAATCATTTAAAAGATTTAGAAGAAGAAATGAAAAAAAATTATTGTACCCAAAATTTTGGGCAAGATTATAAGTGTAATTCAGTAGAAAACTTAGATGTGAAAATTAGGGCAGGAGGAAAAATGTATGGAGTTATATACTGATAGTAAACATAAAAGATAATATAAATTGAATTCACTGTATACAAGATATTATAAAATGTATTTCATGTCTAGTCTCATTGAATTCCCCCTACCACCAAAAAACAACATAAATGAAAACAGGGTCTCCTTTTCACAAATGAAAAAGCAAGACTTAAAAGAACTACATGATTTCCCTAGTCAGAAAAAGTTAGGACTAGGCCTCAAACCCAAATCTATCTGACTCCAAAGCCATCATCTTAACTAGTGTGCTATATACTACTTTTGTCAGATTACAGAAAACATAAAAGTTTATCTAGTGAGACAAATACTTTCCTGTCCCTAAATTCTAGAGGAAATTTATGGTGTGGCTGTTGAGTAACAATAATGGATAATGTCTTCAACTCACATTTTACAGAAAATAGAGTAACATTTTTTAAATGGCCATTTCTTATATCAGCCTTTGATAGCAACCCAGTTCGTAACACTGAATCATAACTTAGTGCAGGCATTTCTATAGACAGCTAGGCTGAGATAGCTCTGATATGTTGCTATCTCTGATAAACTTGGTTAAGGAATGTATTTGTCATATACCTACCCTGGGTGGGGTGGGGCACAGAAATTCAGAAGTCAGGGCTTAATTATGAAGAAATATCAGGCAAATGTCATATTCTATAACAGAGGAAAATAAGTCATGCAGAAAAGTCAATGTCAGTTAGCAGTTACCTGTTCTTAAAATAAGTAAGATAGTATCTTAAAGGAAGGGCAGAGTTGAGAACTGAAGATGGGTTGATAACTTGTTCTTTGCATCTGAAACTTTTAAGAGTCATGTAGAGTTAAACTCAATAGAAAGTCAAAAAATGGCAGAAGGACATGAAGAGCTTCAGAAGCCTACATGATTTGTCACTTTATCCCAGTGTTTAGTTAAATGTTGAACATAGAGCATGTGTTAGATAAATACTTTTGTGTTAAATAAATGAACAATCGAATGAAAGAATAAGTGTATAGTTTTCTAAGAACATAATTTTATTGGTGCATTTTAAAAAAGAGCTGTATGTCTTTCTTCATGGTTACTTTTAGGACCACATAAAACATTTTTAAAGATTTATTTCTGTACCTTTCCTGGCCTCTTGAGAAAAAAAAAGATTTGATTTTGGCTTAATTTTTGTTAATTACTTTTGTTGACAAGAGTTTTTCTATCAATTAATAATGGCAACAGTTATATTCAGGAACCATATAAATACATATACTTTTATATTTATATTTTATTTTTATATATTATATATCTATACATAAAATATAAAATATATAGAATAATTTTGTATATTAATTTATATATTAGATTAAATATATATACACTATATATGTGTGTGTATAGAATAATTTATAGTATATATACACTAAATATATACTTAGTGTATATATACTATATATGCACTAAATTTTTCGTTGTACGTCATTTAAACAAATATTTATTAAAATTATTATACATTAGATGTTATTATTTTTTTCTTTCTGCTGAAAAGAAAACTAAAGAGTCTTAGAGGTTAAGTATCTCTAAGTCTAAAGTTGCACAGCTGGTAAGTAGAGTAGTTAGGATTTTTGTCCTGTCTATATCTTATCAAACCCACATGCTTTATAATTCTGTAAACCAACTATAGAGCTGCATTTTCTTCATTTGAGAAATACTCATTATAAAAGTTTCAAACAATCCTAAAGCTTAAAGTAAAAATTGCTTTCATTTAGGATATATTTATGTATGAGAGAAAAAGAGATACTAAGGCCAAGGAGAGAGAGTGAGAGATTTACTTTTGTTCTTTTCTCTTCTTTCCTTGGGTAGCAATTGACTAGCACAACTCAGATACTATGTAAACGAAACTTATTTTTTATGGAGTAAATCATACAGCCCAGCAGAAAGATATTGCTGTATCTATATTTGATCTCTGATCTCAAATGAACAGCTAACTCAACTTAGCATTCTGTGTTTCTCTTTCATGCTCACTACTCTATTCTCAGATATTCTGTGTATATTTTTAAATTTTCTAATTATTTCAGTTTCTGCCGAGGTACTAAGCCATTAGTACACCAAGATCAGCTTCTATTTTATAGAGAGTATAAAAGTACTTCGATGGGAACACTCTCCTATTCCCACCACTAAATCTACCAACTAACCTGTTTCTACTGACATACTAGTGTTGCTGGGATTCCACAGAGAAGAGCACGACATTATGACTTCTGATTTTAAAATTGATGAAAATATTTTCATGGGCCCTAAAAGCATCTGGAGGCCTTAAAACTGTTCCTACTGAGCCTAATGGGTAAGTAGACTCTGAGGAAGAGCCTTTCTCACTGTCAAATATTATCCCTCTCCATACCCTGGATTGCATTTCCTCTCACCAGCTCGAGGAATTTTACTTCGGTTCTCTTTTCTCATTACATTGACTCCTTTTTTTGTACTAGATTTTTACCCCCAGTATGAAAACAAGCTTTAGTGTCTTTTCATTTTAAAACAAAAAAAGAACAAACAACACATTTATTCATAATCTTCTGCCTCCTGCCCACCACTGTCTCCACTCCCATCTAGAGATAAACTCTTCTCATTCTGTTTTTGAGATTGGTAATTTTTATTAATAATTATTTTTCTCTATTAATTTTTAATAATATATTATTCTTTTGATTGTTATCCAAGAGAGTTGCACTGCCCGTGGCCTCCACTATAAAGTTGAATACGAATGGCAATAGCAGACATCCTTGCATTTTTCACAATCTTAGGGAGAAAACGTTCAATTTTCACTGTTACAAATGGTGTTAGCTATAGGATTATTGGTAGCTACCCTTTAACCAAGTCTGGGAAGCTCCTTCTATTCCCAGTTTGCTGAGAGTGTTTATTGGAAATTTATGTTGAATTTTGTCAAATATTTGTTCCATATTTGAGATGATCATATATATTTTTTTCCTTCAAGTTGTTGATAGGTGAATTGCATTGATTGTTTTTTTCCCCATTTTTTTTTTTTTTATCGTGGTACCATATGCACAAGATGAAATTGACTAACCATTTTAAGTGTACTATTCAGTAGAATTAAGTACATTCACATTGTTGCACAATGATTACCACCATCCATCTGCGAAACTTCATCTTGCAAAATTGAAATTCTAGTCTATTAAACAATAACTCCCTACCTTCTCCCCTAATCCTGCCTTGCCTCAGACCCTAGCAACCACCATTCACCTTTCTGTTTCTGTAATTTTGACTGCTCTAAATACCCCCGTATAAGAGGAATCATATAGTATTTTTTTTCCTTGTGACTGTCTTATTTCGCTTAACCTAATGTCCTCCAGGTTTATCCACGTTGTAGCATTATGTCAGAATTTCTTTACTTTTTAAGGCTGAATAATATTCCACTATATGTATATACCACATTTTGCTTCTTCATTCTTCCATCAGTGGACAGTCGGATTACATCCACATTTTAGTTCTGTGAATAATGCCTCTATGGTCATGGTCATACAAATGTCTCAAGACCCTGCTGTTAATTCTTTCAGGTTCCACTCACAGGTGGAATTGTTGGATCATATGGCAATTGTATTTAATTTTTTTATTTTCTTAAATTTTTTTTTTTTGTGGGTACATAGTAGGTGTAGGTATTTATGTGATATATTTGATACTTTGATACAGGCATGTAATAAGCAATAATCACATTATGGAAAATAGGGTATTCATCCCCTCAATCATATATCCTTTGTGCTATTACACTCTTCTAGTTATTTTAAAATGTGCAATTAAATTACTATTGACTATAGTCACCCTGTTGTGCTATCAAATACTAGGTCTTATTCATTTTATTTTAAAGTTTTTCAGGAAAAGCTGTACTATTTTTCACAGTGGCTGTGCCATTTTACACTTGCACCAGTGGTGCACAAGGGATCCAATTTCTCTGCATCATAGACAAGACTTGTTTCCTGGTTTTTTTTTTTTACTGTTCTTGTTGTCATTTTGTTTTTCTAATACTAACCATCCTAATGGGTGTGAGGGGCTATCATTATAGTTTTGATTTGTATTTCCCTAGTGATCAGTGATGTTGAGCATTTTTTAATATACTTATTGGCCATTTGTATATTTTATTTGGAGAAATGTCCATTCAAGTCCTTTGCCCATTTTCAATCAAGTTGTTTGGTTTGAGTTGTTGAATTTTAGGAGTTCTATATATTCTAGATAATAATAGTTTGTCAAATACATGATTTCCAAATATTTTCCCCAATTCTGTGGTTTGATTTTTTACTCTGTTCATACTGTCTTTTGATGCACACAATTTTTAAATTTTCCTGAAGAGTAATTTGTCTTTTTAGTTGTTGTGACCTGTGCTTTGATGTCATTTCCAAGAAATCATTCCCAAATTCAATGCTGTGAAGCTTTTGCCCTATATTTCCTTCCAATAATTTTATAGTTTTGGGTCGTGCACTTAGGGCACAAATTTATTTTGAGTTATTTTTTAGATGGTGTTAGATAAGTGTCTAATTTCATTTGTTTTGTGGACATCCAGTTTACCCAGCATCAATTGTTGAACAGACTGTCTTTTCCCCCATTGAATGGTTTTGGTATTTTTGTCAAAAATAATCTGATCATATGTGTGAAGGTTTATATCTGGACTCTCTGTGCTATTCCACTGTTCTATATGTCTGTCTTTATGCCAGAACCATGGTTTTGATTACTGTAACTTTGTAGCAAGTTTTTAATTCTGGAAATGTGATGCCTCCAGTTTTGTTCTTCTTTCTCAGAACTGTTTTGATTAGTGAGTCCCTTGAGATTCCATCCGAATTTTAGGATGGGTTTTTCTATTTGTGAAAAAATATGTCATTGGAATTTTGATGGGGATTGCAGTAATTCTATACATTGCTTTAGGTAGTATTTACATCTTAACAATTTCAAGTTTTCCAATACTTGAACACTGGGTGTTTTTCCACTTATTTATGTTTTCTTTAATTTCCTGCAGCAATTCTTTTTGTTATTGTTGTTTATAGTACACAAGACCTTTATCTCCTTGGTTAATTCTTAAGTATTTATTCTCTTTGATGCTGTTATATATGTAGTTGTTTTCTTAATTTTTTTTCTGAATTGTTCATTAATAGTTTATGGAAATGCAACCAATTTTTGCGTGTTGACTTTGTATTCTGCTACCTTGTCAACTTTATTAGTTCTAACAGATGTTTGTGTGTGAAATATTTAGGGTTTTCTACATAAAAGATCATATCATCTGCAAATAGAGATAATTTTACTTGTTCCTTTCCAATTTGGATGCCTTTTATTCCTTTTTCTTGCCTAATTACTCTGGCTAGGTCTTCTAGTACTATGTTGAATAAAAGTGGTAAAAAGAGGTATCCTTTACTTGTTTCTGATCTGAGAGGAACAGCTTTCAGTCTTTCTCCAGGGAGCATGGTTTTTGGTTTTTCATATATGAATGTTATGCATTGACCAATTTTTAAAATTTTTTTCAGAGACAGGGTTGTGTTATGTTGCCCAGGCTGGACTCCTGGGCTCAATTGACCCTCCCATTTCAGCCTCCTAATTAGCTGAGACTATAGGCACTGTTGTACCTGGCTACATGAACTGATTTTGTATGTTGAACCATCTTTGTATCTAAGGAATAAACTCCAACTAGTCATAATGTGTTATGCTTTATATATATTTATATTTACATAGAGCTGGATTGCATCTGGTTTATTGTTGAGACTTACTGTGTCTTTTTTCACATCAAGGTAATTCTGCTGTGAAGAAAAAAAATGGAAAATATTCTTTCTTGTTTTACATTCTGGAAAAGCTTGATATTATTGATGTTATTTCTTCTTTAAATACTTGGTAGAATCTACCAGTAAAGCCATCTAGGCCTGGAGTTTTGTTTGTTGGAAAGTTTTTCATAGCAAAATAGATTTCTTTAATAGCTATAGAGCAATTCTAGTTATCTCGCTGTTTTGGCTGAGTTTTCACCATTTGAGCTTTGTAAGGAATCTGTTCATCTGTTAATCCAACTTGTTCAATTTATGGGCATATAATTGTTCTTAGTATTTCTTTACTATCTTTCTGGTGCTTGTAATATTTGTCCTGATGTTACTTCTTTAATTTCTGATATTTCTAATTTGAATCTTTTCTCTTTTCTTGATTAGTGAACTTGAAGTTGGTCAGTTGGGCCAAAGATTGTTAATTTAGCTAATCTTTACAAAAGAACCAACTTTTGGTGTTATCGGTTTTCCTGCATTGTTTTCTGTTCTCAATTTCATTGATTTCTACTATTATGTTTATTATATTCTTTCTTCCACTTTACTTAGACTTAATTTGCTCCTTCTTCTAATTTCATATGATGGAAACTTTGATATTATTATTGTAATTTTAAAGTTTCTGATTTATATCTAAATTTGGTTCTGTTAATAATTTTGTCTTTATAGTGTACTGTTTTTCCTTTTGTGTGTATGTGTATGTATCATGTAATTTTTCTTTGAAAGTCTGTTATCTTTAGTAGAACTGTAGTAACTGAGATAAATAGTAAATATTACAGTATATAAGTATATATGTATACTAATATATAGTATTCTATATTATTATTCTTATTATAATAAAAAATAAATCATTTATTTTATGCCTAGACGTAGACATGCCTTTATTTACTTATGTTTATTTATTTATTTATTTATTTTTGCTATGCTTCCAGTGTGAGAGATTCAATCAATATAGTTATAACTTAAACTAGGTTTGGATTTTCCTATTGCTGTGGTTATTGTCAGTGCACCATTGTCTCAGTTCTAGAATTACCTTGGCTTAATGTGATGAATGCTTTATCAGAAGACTTTCCTCAATTTATGATTCTATCTTCAACTTAAAGTTTTTTCTTTCTACCTGCACTCAGAGAGTCTTTATCTATGTACTTGCCTCTCTCTCCCAGCAGTAGATTGCTTTTATTTATTTACTCTACACTTGTTAGCCTCGTGACGGAGGGTAGGGGTGTCTTCTGTTGTTCTAGTTCAGGCTTAGTATTGGGTAGATGATCTGTCCCCAGATTAAGGGTCTTCTCAGTGATCCTGCCCCTTTCTCAGTGGCAGAGGCTCTCTAAATATCTGGGCCAGGGTGTTTTCTTGCTTCTTTCTTTGGGATAGAGGGATATTTATTCTATTTCTTTCATCCAATTGTAAAGAATCTTCCCCTGTTGCTTGGAGTGACAAAGTATCTGCTCCCCTCTCAGAGTCTTAAAGCTTTTGCACCATAGGGGAGATGGGAGAAAAGAACCTGGGTGGGTCTTTGTCTTAATCAGTTTAAGCTGCTATAACAGAATACTATAGATTGGGTGGCTTAAGCAACAAGCATTTATTTCTCACAGTTCTGGAGGCTGGGAAGTCCAAGATCAAAGTGCCAGCAGGTCTGGTGTTTGGTAAGAGCATTCTTCCTGGTTTGTAGGTGTCTACCTTTTATTCTCTCACAGCAAAGAGAGAGGAAGCAAGCCCTTTACAGTCTCTTTCTTTAAGGGCACTAATCTTATCATCAAGTCTCTGTCATCATGACCTAATTGCCTCCCAAAGACTCTACCTCCTAATAACATCATATGGGAAGGTGGAGGCACAAACATGCAGTCTATAACAGCCTTTCTGCCATTTCTGTAGTGACTGATGTTCCCCTTCCCAAAGCTGGCACAATGATGGATGGATGCATTCTCAGGTTTCTCACCATATTCTCAGTCTTTCTTATGAATGCCCAGGAAGAGTCTGATGAAAAGCTTGCAGTAGGCACAAATGTCTTTGGTGTATGTGGCTCCCAGTGGTGATAAGCTCTTAAACTAGCCCAAATTTAGATTTGGGCCATTTATTTAAAATTTTAGCTGAATGTCTTCTCCCTGGTTTATATAGAATCTGATACCTATCCCAGGTAAGCAGGTACTTGTATTCTTTCTTTTCTCTTTCATTGAGGTGACACATTTTGAACGTCATAGAATTAGTTGGGCATCCCAGTTTTAAAATCCATGCTTTTTATATTCCAAAGGCATGGATTTTAAAACTGCGATGCCCAACTGAATCTCTTATTCCTCATGTAACTGAATCAAGGTTCTGTATTATCAAAATCAGCCACAAATTCAGCGACAACTCACAGCATTGGCTTCCTGAACCTTCTTTGCTTTTAGCCACTGGAGATTTCCTATTTTTTTTTTTCTTCAGCTGAAACAATTATTTAAAGAACATTCACTTTGTTGAACCCAAGACTTTTAGATATTTTATGTTAAACATCATTTATTTTGTTAATTCATTCATTCATTTATCTTTAATCTTCTATATTGCTCAAATGTCAGAGGCTTCAAGTATTGCCCATGGTGCCATTTGCAGTTCTCCTGAGATAAAACCTTATTTTCATTTTAACATTTATTTATTCTTAAATTTTAGACTTGCCTCCATAAATACTATTTATACTTATACTAGCCATATGTGTGTGATATTTGTATGAAACATATAAATCTAATGTATATATAAACAATCAAATGTAATCTATTTTAAAAGATGAATTAGCTCATTTTACAATTATTAATATTTCTGATGAATTTATTTGAAGCAATTTAACTTGTACGTTCTACTCATAATGTTTCTCCTATTTGCTTTCTCTTTGATTTAATTGCTATTATTTCCCTCCTTGTCTTAATTGTTTGAAAGTGTTATATTATAATCTTATTTTATTACTGTTTGCCTTTGCATTTTTAGCGTACATATTTGTCTTAATATTCTCTGAAAATAAACAACATATTTACCCTACACTAAAACAATATACGAATGTTTGAATGTCTTATTTTTGCCCTTCATGTTCCATTTAATATGCATTGTTGCCTACTAGTTAACTCCACTCACTTTACTTTTTCAACCTCTTTAAAATGTCATTATAACTGTTTTATTATAGTTACATTTCACATTTATTTAGTTTTGCCCAAAAGCTTGCTCACCATAGCTTTTGACATTTTATAAAGCATAGAGAGGATTTATTAATAATAAACTCTCATTTTCAGCTTTTATCTAAAACTGTTCTTATTTTCCTCTTAATATTGAGTCATAGTTTTACAGATATAGAATTCTAAGTTTATATTTATTTTCTCTCAACCTTTAAAGATATGATTCCACTCTCTTTTGGATTCTATTATTGGTAGAGAAGGTGTATGGTAACTCTAATGTAGATTATTTCTCTTTTCTGTCTTGGATTCTATAACCTCACACTTTCCTTATTTCCCTCCTATCTCTGTTTATACCCTGCTGTAGTCACTGGTAGCTGATCTTTCAGTATTAGAGTTATTCAGGGATATAACCTGATTATAGTCTCTCCTTAAGAAATGTTACCATTCCCAGGTATTTAAATATTACTTAACTCACCAACTGGTATTTTATTACACTCTTATTTTTCCCATTTCCACTTGAATGTATGCAGCCACTTCAGTGTTAACATGTCAAATACAGAACTCTCGAGCTTCTTCTCTACAACTATTACTCTAACAATTCTCTGTACTACAGCAAATGACACATCTACCATTCAGTTGCCTGCGTCAGAAATTTTAGAGTCATTCTCAGTTTGCCCTCACCTTCCTAATCTTTCCCATCACCAAATTCGGTTAAATATACATTCACATTTATTCAAACTCTCTTTTTTATATCTTTCACCAATGTAATGCAGGTCTCTCTATCTTCTCTTGCTTTGACCACTGAAAGATCTCTTTCATTGGTTTTCTTGATTTCATTCCTGCTTCCTCTGCAATAATCTTCCAATCAACAGTGATACTCATATTTTAAAAGCATAAAATATCACTTCTCCGCATGAAATTCCTCACTGAATTCCTTTATTTAAAACAAAATGCAAAATCCTTTAAGTGAACTATAGGTTCTAAGAAAATCAGCTCTCTAACTACTTCCAGGTTAAGTGTTTACTCTGCCAGGAAAACACTCCTATTTATACCGTCCAACTCCTAATTGACTTTTAGGATGTGACTTTCTTAAACAGACCTCTCCATTTGTTCCAAAAACTATTACACTGCTGCAAAAGGAAGAAGAGATGATCAATTTTGGTAATCCTGATTTTGACTATATCAGTATTCGTTGTGTCTTAGGATAACATCAAAGCTAGAGGTAACACAACAATAATATTAAATAATAATAATAATGCTAATACAAACTAACATTTACTGCCCGGCATTGTTCAGTTTATCAAAACATATTGTGAGTCTCATTATAGGCCAAAAACTGCTTTAAGACCTACCAATAAAGCTGTAAACTAAACAGACAAAGTCTCTGTCCTCATGGAGTACATAGTCTAATGGATCTATTGTGCTAGGATTCTCACAAATAGCTAGACAATTGGGATAATTTGAAAAAGACGATTAAAAATAAGCTATTTGCAAAGTTTTTGGCAAAGTATAGGCAAAGCACAAGGAACAGTACAACAAATTGGCCTTTGAAAATGCCTGTCAATGAAATGAAGAAACTACTGGAACCCAGAAAAGCAGTGATTCTCAAACTTTACCATGCCTATGAATCACGTGGAGCTCATGTTGAACTGTAGACTTTTGAATCAGTAAATCTGAGTTGGGGCCTGAGAGTCTATTTATCTACTCAGCTCCCAGACGATGCCAATGCTGAAGTTCCTTGGATCATGGTTTAAGTAGCACAGATGCAGAAGAAATCATTCTTAAGAAGAGAAATGATCTTCGCTAAAAGAAAACAACCAGCCTGAAGTGAATCAGTTATTAAAATGATCCAAGTAAGATACATAACCTTACTTCACTCTTCTCCTTCCTCCTTTATGCTGCTGGGGTGCTCCATTAGTCAAACCTAACAAGGTGCCAGAAAAGAAGAGAATTTCTTCATACTGTCAATACAGGTAAGTGTTCTGGGCAAAAATCAGGCTACAGAAGAGTGGAGGTTTCTCTGGAAAGCCAAACAGAAGCTATCTAACAAAGAAGATAGACAATAAACAAAAAAGATAAGTCAGTACATGGTCTGCAAAATAGTGACAAATGTTATAGAAGAAAAATAAACTAGATTAAGAAGCTAGAAAAGATTAAGGAATAGGAATGGCACTCTCTTGGTTTTAGAAGGGCTCTCAAATAAAGTGGTCCCTCCTAAGAGCTAAATGGGAAGAGAGAGAAAGTCGTGTGTATATCTGAGCAAGAGCATTTCCAGATGAGAGAATAAGAGAAAAGGTTGATGAAGAACACAATGTGACTGGAACAGAGTGTGTCGGGGCTAAAGTGGCAGAAACTGAGGCCAGGGGCCGGGCATAGTGGCCCATGCCTGTAATAATTCCAGCACTTTGGGAGGCCTAGGCGGGCGGATCACGAGGTCAGGAGGTCGAGACCTTCCTGGCTAACACGTTGAAACTCCGTCTCGACTAAAAAAAAAAAAAAAAAAAAATTAGCCGAGCGTGGTGGCGGGCGCCTGTAGTCCCAGCTACTCGGGAGGCTGAGGCAGGAGAACGGCGTGAACCTGGGAGGCGGAGCTTGCAGTCAGCCAAGATCGCACCGCTGCACTCCAGCCTGGGCGACAGAGCGAGATTCTGTCTCAAAGAAAAATTAAAAAAAAAAAAAAAGAAAAGAAAAGAAAAAGAAAATAAGGCTAGGTTAGAGGGACTAGGCCATGAGGAGAGTGGAAGAAATAGGGAGAACAGGCAGGCAGTTTTGCAATGGTCTCAGGAGAAAATTATAGCTTGTATCATGGTAATAGGTGAGGGGATGATGAGTCCTGTTCTAGGTGCTTTACATTTATAAAACCATTTAATCTTCATAACTACCCAGTAAAGTGGATGTTATGATTTTGTCTCAATTTCACAGATAAGAAACCTCTAGAAAGTATAGCAAAATCAATCATTTAATCTTAGATAATCTGTATTGGGAAAAACATTCATTTTGAATACCAGAACTAATTTTTGAATACTGTCTTCTCTCTAAGACATTAAGTTCATGAATATCATTATAAGTCATTTAGTTGTAAGCCAATTTAACTGCAAAATATTGTGAATATGATTTTTAAATTTCCACTTCAACCGTATGTATATCCTTTTAGTATCCATCTTTGCATCTTTGATTAAACCCCCCCCCTTTTTTTTTTGAGACGGAGTTTTGCTCTTGTTGCCAGGCTGGAATGCAATGGCGCCATCTCGGCTCACTGCAACCTCCACTTCCCGGGTTCAAGCGATTCTCGTGCCTCAGCCTCCCAAGTAGCTGGGATTACAGGCGCCCGCCACCACACCCAGCTAATTTTTTGTATTTTGAGTAGAGATGGGATTTCACCATGTTGGCCAGGCTGGTCGCGAACTCCTGACCTCAGGTGATCCACCCGCCTCGGCTTCCCAAAGTGCTGGGATTGCAAGCGTGAGGCACCGTGACCGGCCTGATTAACTTTTAAAAATCATTCATTCTTCATCTATGTCTATGGCTTCCTTTCCACAACCAGTAAGAGTTTGAATTACTCTTTAGATATTTTTTAGAGCTGCTCTTGACTACCAATAAGATGATAAATTTTTATCTGGAACTCTTTTCTTTCACCTCAAAGTTGGAGGACTTCATTGATGATGCAATAGTATAATGGACATAAGTCTAGTTGTTCACGTCTCTGTTATTGACTTTTATCTTCATAATTTATAACTTTTCTTTAACTTTTAGCACTATTGCCAATTCATGCACTGAAACTTCCCATGAATGTAACTTTGGTATGTATTTATATTTCTGTAATATATCTGTTTCAATTATTGATATATCTTTCTGTACTCACATCTTTATTTGCAATTGTTGTGGCAAATGTAGTTATAATGGTGGTATTGATTTTGTTTTAGTGGCAAATATAGTTATAATGGTGGTATTGATTTTGTTTTAGAAACAGATTAAGGATCTTTGAGAAATGGTGTCTCTTTCCTGTAATCCCAGCGCTTTAGGAGTCTGAGGTGGGAGGATCACTTGAGGCCAGAAGTTTGAGACTAACCTGGGAAACATAGTGAGACCTTGTCTCTACAAAAAATAAAATAAATTAGCCAGTCATCCTAGCTACTAGAGAGGCTAAGGCAAGAGTATTGCTTGAGCCCAGGAGTTCAAGGCCGCTTTGAGCTATGATGATGCTACAGCTTGGGTTACAGAGCAAGATTCTCTCTCTTAAAAAAGAAAAAGAAATAGATGAAAATCAAGGACTATGATGTTTTTATTTGGCTAAATAAAATATACTCAGCATGATACTGAGTTATATATACTGTATTCTTTCATGTATGACTATATATTAAACTAAATAAATTATTCTAATTATTCAAATACTCTTAATACAATTTAATAAAGATCCATGTCTGCATCAGGCATCCATTGACACAGATATTAAAAACTAGAAGCAAAAATTTTCGAAACTGTTTTCTTTTGTTACTAATTATATTACATAAATGATCACCAATTTTCAATTGTTTATGTTAAAGTATACATTTCCATTTATCATAATCACATTTCATGGATTCTTTCTTTAATGTTTCTTAAATGTACAGCAGTTCAAAAAATATAAGTAGACAAGGGCTACAATGCTAGATTTCTTCCTTTGTCTCTCATCTCTTTGCATATTATAATGTATATTTCTAATTCTTTAAGCTGCTTTATTATTTTTAGCTGATATGAAATTTGCCAATGCATAGGGTATGGTATAAATATTGCTATAATATTTAGAAATTAGAAATCCAGGAGGTGATAAGTATTCAGCAAACTATAGAGAAAACGCCTATTGCTAAAAAGACTCTTTTACATCTATTTTGAAATATTGGTCCTCTTTTGGTATTTGATCCTAGTCTTTTAGTATGCAGATTAACATTTCAAATCATTAAAATTTAAAAAAACTCTCAAGAATTATTCAAATTTCCTTGAAATTCTCCTCATTGTATACCACTTTATTTATTGTATGGTAACACATCATATGCTATTGCATTATACACTTTTCTAAAAATAGTCTTAAATTCACTTTGAACCCTTTGACTTACTGTTAATAAAATTTTCCAAAACTTATCTTCCTAAACATTCATCTATAAAAACAGAACTATACTTCACCCAATGAGAAGAATCTGCAGTTTGAAGGATTTCTAAAACATACTGGTGCACAGACTTTTTAAAAGCCACATATACCTTCTCATCCAGTGTCATTAATTATAATTTTTAACATGATATACAAGTCAAATCACTAAATAACCTCATATATTGAATGCACAACATATCTGCAAATTTTATTTCCATACTTATGGATGTAAAGTCAAGATAATTTGTTTACCAAACAACAACAAAATATTTAAAGTTATTATTTCATCCTCTCTTTGCTTGATACTTCTAGATGTCTCAAGACAAAGACTATGATAGGAACATTTATAATTCACGTTATAAGTCTTGGGTGACTTCCAATGACAAGTTCATTGAGTGATCAAAAATTATAGAAAATGAGTTACACAAGAGCTCTAAGTGAATTGACAATGGAATATTATTAGCAGAGGATATAAAAATATTTAATAATGTACCCATTAGCTGAAAGTAAAGTGACTTCTTAAAATCACTCAAAGGTTGTATTGTATCACAAACATTTTTAAATCACTATATTTAGTCATAATTTTTCACATTCATGAAATTTCAAGAAACAGTTCCCTGTGGTAAATACATGAAACTTAATACATTTAGTCATTGCACTTAATGCATTTTAGTGAATGTAAATTTGTCTATGTCACTTCATTTCTTTCTTAATGGTCTTCAGTTTCTAGACATATATTAATTAAATATCATCAGTTTTAGATAAATATTATGTACTCTACCTAGTAACAGAAAAGAATTTTAATTTAAATCTTGTTGAGAAAGCGTTTTTACTAGAATTTCTGAAATGAAATTTTTTGTATTAATTCGGATTGATTTTTTTTCCTAGACATATCTTTTTTACTATGCATTTTATGTTTTTTAGTTCAGTCAGGAATTTGATTTTTTGCTTTATGAGATCAAGTTATCCTTTTACACTGATCTAACTACTTAAGTATTTATAGGCGCATTTTGTTTCTTTTCTAATGTCTCAATGTAAGAATCTTGTTTCAGCACCAATCGGATTAGTTGCTACTTTTTCACTTTTACGGAATCGTTA
Organism: Papio anubis; assembly: GCF_008728515.1. Lineage (NCBI taxonomy): Eukaryota > Metazoa > Chordata > Mammalia > Primates > Cercopithecidae > Papio > Papio anubis. The sequence goes on along the minus strand of NC_044977.1, from coordinate 117,618,951 downwards.
TCATAGATATTTCTTTGGAGCATACGCTCCTATCCTTGGTTTTCCCTTTTCAGTGTCTTACATTAAATTTTCCCCTCAACAGTGAAGTTGCTTGGCTCTAGGTTAAGTTAATAATAATCACCAGTTTTACTGAATCTTCTAACATATTAGACCGATGCTACTTTTTGTTGATTACTCATTGTTGCCTTATCAGCAAGCCTTAATCAACCACAGGAGTTGAAACATAGTGCTTGTTGTTGAGATAATATTCTTTTGGCATCTGACAATATTTGGCTATAAAATTGTGTTCATTCATTAATGCTGAGAAGCAATTTGATAAGCTGCTTATATTTTCTCTATTGAATAAAACTAAACTTTTCAACTTTTGTTTTAATCTGTAAAATGCTTTCTTTGAATGCATTTTTACATGGAACCCCAATATTTGAAATACATAAAATTTATATTGTGTGGCTTAAACAGGGTTGGTTGCTTTTTTTCAACCTTAGCTAACTCTAAAGGGAGTCCACAGAAAGGAAGAGAGAGAAGTAGAGACAGAGATGGAGATAGAGATGCAGATAGAATTGGAGAGGGTGAAGAGAATGAAGATGTGTGTGATTCTTCTTTGAATGACTCAAATTTATATCAGTCTTGTCTGTGTATATATGGAATCACTATTTATCATATATTTATTAACACAGAAATATGTCATTAAGTGAGAAGAGCAATATATTATGAGGCTATCTATGCACATACACAAAAATTCAGACACCAATAATATTTTTGGTATACAATACTGAGCAAGTTATTTGCCCCATCTCTTCTTTAGTCTCTCATCTATAAAACAGGAAGAATAATAACAACTTCATAAAACTTATTATATGCACATATATTTAGAATAAGGCTTGACAGCATCTACAAAGGGTTCTGAAAATATAGGTCTTTATTTTTCTGTCTGTAGGTGCTACTCTTTAATTTCTGATTTTTCTACATTATTATGTATTACTTCTGTGATATAAAAACTTATTTAAAAAGTGAAAAAATACTAGAAAGCATGTAGAATGTGTAAAAATACTTTGTAAAAATATAAATGTTCCTGCATTATGAATAATCCTCAAATGCTGAAGTTATAAAGTAGTGTGGCTACAATTATACATTCACAACAGACTGAAATGGAATTTGTGCCCAAGGCTCTGTGTGAAACTTGTTGCTTTGCCTTAGACATTTTCAATTTGAATGTTATAAGGTACTGGGAGTTCTAATGAGGTGCTTCTAGGGTTGGGGCAAGGAATGAAGCGAGGATGAGTGGATGGGGTCCAAGACAAATCTCCTTTTCTTCATTTTAAGCAACTTCAATTATTTTCTGTTTGATATAGCAGACTTCTGAAAAATGTGTATAGCAGACTTCTGAAAAATGAAAAAATATCTTGAAAACAACATAAGGGATCAAGTAGAACATGTGCCACTACTGCTTGAAGCCCATCAATCCTAGGAATAGGACTCATTTGGACAATGAGAAATATATGTGCAATGAGCAGAACATACTTTCCTTGGAATAAACACTACTTGTCAATTTTATGAGACTGATTAATTAGGCCATTCTTTAGTAAGATAGGATACCATGATGACCCAAGATCTATTAATTATTGTAGAAAACGTTTGAATTTTACAGTGACTCTCATCAATTTTCTGAGTCTATAGAGAAAAGTTATTATAGATCGCCCCTCATGTTCTTAGAATTTTGAGGTCCAAGAAACCCTAAGCCTGTCAGTCTCCACTTTCACAAAGCAACTCAATTTCAAAAGAACTTGTAGAATTTGCTGGCTCAACAGGAGAGGCTTTTCCAGACATGACTGAAATTCATTTGCCAGCTCAAGTTGGAGTCTCAGAGCCTCTCTGCAATACTGAGATTATAAGCCAGATGCCTCTAATCAAGATGAATTCCAGGAAATGCTGGCCCAGTTATACTTTTAAAAAATGCTCAGAACTTTTTGGACTACACTCATCTATTCATGGTGAGTTAAAAATAGAAGGAAAAGAATCTTTCCTTAGAAATTCTTCAGTGTTTCTCAAAAATCTATTTGTGACATGAAGCATGTTTATTTATCCAGCATGTTTGAGGAACTAAAAGTATAGTTATAGAGTTTGCAGGGTGCCTGATTTCAATGGGAGTTGAAAAGTGGCAGGTGCTTTATCATGAAGGCTAACAGGCATATTACAGAAATGGTGTATTTTCTCACCTGTATCTAGTACCTTTCTGATGATACAGCCTAGAAACTTGTCACTTCAAATCACAATGATGGAATTTTCTAAATGGCAGATAAATAGCCCTTTTAGTCTTTCAAATTATTAATACAAAAACAAACCATAGAGAGAAAGATCCTGATGGAAGTTCTGGAGCTTGTCTTTAGAGACATCTCAACAGCAATATGGGTAAACAATGGCATTAAGGGAAGCAATGGTAGCATGAACACAGAAAGTTCAGAGTAATTAGATAGAGGAAGAGTCACCAGCAAAGAAACAGAAAAAGAAAAAAAGTAAAAAGAGAAATAAATCTAATAAGAAATTGTACACATTAGACATTCTTGTTTACCTAAAGTTATGTAACTTGTAGAGGAACAGCACGATTTGCTGTAAAGGTAATGATGTAAGAGGAGATGTGAAATATCTTAGGAGGAGTTAGTAAGGTCAATGACAATATTAGGCTTAATGTGAGGAAGATGGACCAAGAAGTGAAGGGATAGACTGAGACAAAGATCTGGTCTTCATACCCCAAACAAAACTCTTTCAATCTCTCTAGGGTAGAAGGAATGATGGCTATAATGGACTCAATGTTGTATAATTGTCTTGTCTACGTTAGCAATGATGTTGAGTACATTTGATTTGATTGTAATTCCTCCATACTTCAGTTACTAAGGAATTCTCAAACCATTTATTTTCGTCTAAGTCTTTGTTTAAGAACTAAAATGAGTGTTTGTTTTTAAGGATCCTGCCAATAACATTTCTACTTGCAATGAAAACAAATGAATACAGTTGGGTCCAAGTTCTTTCCTATACTCTAGAATGGTGACCATTTGTTTTTTTTTAGAAGTAACTTATACCCCATTCTATTGATGTTAAATATGATATTTTATGTAGTTATTTTCTTTGTTAGTCCCTGGCATATATTTGATGCTCAATAATTGCATTCATTGAAAGAATGACAAATTCATTTCTTAAACACCTTTTCTAAATTTTCAGAACTACATGTGAAAAACTATTACTAATGAGATTGCCAAAAGATTACTAAATTTAAATGTGTTTTCCCTCTTGATTAGGTTTTCTAAATTAAATAAAATTTTAAAAAATCTTATTTTTGCACTTTTATAATTTCTAAGTACTTCTAAAATTCATTTTGATTAAACTGAGTAGCCAAAAGCAAATTTATACGTGGCCTTATTTAACCCAATATGATACATATATATGTGTGTGTATATATATGTATGTGTGTATGTGTGTGTGTGTGTATATATATATATAGTCAAAATAGTACAGTTGATTGTAACCATAGGCAAAACTGCAATATTTTTAAGGGCTAAACTCAAATTCATAAATGATTTAGAGCAAAAATGGAAAAGGCATTAGTTTGTTTTTAAAAGTATTGCAATTCATGGAATATTAATCTACCTATCTATTTAGATGATGAAGAAATAGTGAACCTCTTATTATGTTAGATATCAAGATAACTTCTGGTAAATACAGCTTTCCATGACCTCAGAGCAGTGTAACAAGTTGATATAATCATTTCAGAATCTCAATAAAATTGTTTTCCTTAAAGATAAGTCTAAAGGAGGCATCTGCAATTTAGATAGTGTCTTCAATTCAGCCAAAACAAAGAGAGAATCCTGCATGTAACTCAACTACTCCCATAGGAGATATTTTGCCATCAAGATCTTATCACTTCTCAACCATCAACACAGTGCCCTTACCTGTACCCTCACACATTATTGCATCCTGAAATACTTTGCGTTTGGCTGCTCCTTCACCCCTGGGCAAAGAACTTCCCCCACATAAGCATGTGTGCCATTCAGCAGCCATATTGTCACGCTGTTTCCCCAACCACTCCCTGTCATGCTATCATGACCCTAGTTATGATCCAGCCTCCTGAAATATCATTAATATATGGTAGAAATGGCTCTACTTTGAACTAAGTTCAGCCTGGCACTAGTGCCTTTGTTAATGCATTTCTCAGACTTTAGCATTCATAGCTATTTTAACCAGAGGCACAAACATAAGTGCAAAAAACTTAATGCAAAATTTAAACTATCTAGCATTATTGTAGCCCCTTCTACCTAGTGTAGGCTACATAAAGCTTTTAACAGATCCTGAGGTCCCCATATAATAATGTATTAATATTTTATCAATACCTAACATATTGGTATTTTATGATGATGTTAAATTTAAAGATAGTTAAAATCACATTGGTGTGCTTAATTATGACCAGAGGCTCGTGAACTGGCTTATAATTTTGTATTGAAAAATGAATTAGTTCCAACAAATAGTATAAATGTCCCAGGTTATACAAGTAACATTGTGTCTGCAATATTAAATTAATTATCAGTACCAACTTGATGTCATTTTTATCAAACAATCAGTTGTGAATCATTCTAAAAATGCATCTGGTTTATCGAGTGTACTCCCAGTATTATGTTAAAGGAGATTTTTTTAAAATTATGATTAACGTATGTTCTACAGCCTGAGGGCACTTTCAATCTAGTAAGTAGATGTGTCAAACAAACTAACAGAATACAAACACTTAACAAAGATACAATCAAAAAGGACATGACAAGAATAAATTATATCTGCTTCAAATTTTCAACTACTTGTGACTCAAAGAATTAAGCATTAACAAAAACAGACATGTCAATAGGAGGAATTGATTTGGTGGGAGCAGAGGATGAGTTCAGGCCTGAACAGTCAAAATTCAGTTCCAAATGACACACCAAGATGGAAGTATTCAGCTGAAAAGCTAGCACTGTTTCCATGAATCCAAAAGTGACAACATTTGAATTGTGCTTTAAAACAATGGTTCTCGAACTTTTTGAACTTAGGACTCCTTTGTCCACTTAAACATTACTAAAATATCCAACGGGAAACTTTCTTTTTATGGGCTCTATTTATCAATATTTATAGTGTTAGAAATTAAAACTGAGAATTTTTAAAAATTTGTATTAAGTAATCTAAAATAATTAAAAAGTCTTGTATATTAACACAATCAATACATTTTAGGGCATATTACCACATTCTCCAAAACATATTAATGAGAAGAGCATTATTGTTTAAATTTTTTTGAAAATAATAGTGTCTAGCTTAACAAAAGACAATTGGAATCTTAAAGCTACTTCTGTATTCAATTTGTTGCAATATCGCATATCATGTAGATTCTTGAAAACTTCATTGTAAACTTGTGGGAGAATGAGAGTGAAAATAGACTAATAATGCCTGCATATTATTATGAAAATAGCTTGACTTTAGAGAACATGCTTTATGTAACATGAATCCTTTAAATATGTTTATACTGTTTTATTGCTCAGAATATGGTATATCTTGTTAAATGATCCATATGCATTTGAAAAGAATGTGTATTCTTTTATATTTGTGTGAAATTTTCCATAAATGCCCATTAAGTAAAGATAGTTAATAATATTATTCAAGTTTTCTATATCCTTCCTTTTCTACTAATTTCATGTCTACTTATTCTATCAATTAATCCTATTCATTATGATGAGATTATTGAAATCTCCAACTATAATTGTGGATTTTTCTACTTCTCTTTGCAATTTTCTCACTTTTTGCCTTGGGAATTTTGAAGCTTTCTTGTTAAGTGCATAAAAATTCAGAATTATTAAGTCCTCTTGAGTAATGGAACCCTTTATTATTATGAAATGACCTCATTTACCGCTGCCATTCTTTGCTTTTCAATATACTTTAATATTAGTATAACTACTGCAGACTTCTTTTGGTTAGTGTTATCATGGTATATTTTTTTCCTCTCTAATTTTAACCCATTTCTCTTATATTTAAAGTGTCTTTTTTTTTTTTCCAGAATTACCATTTGACCCAGTAATCCATTATTGGTTATATATCCAAAGGAATAAAAATTATTCTAGCATAAAGACACATGCATGTGTGTGCTCATTGCAGCACTATTCACAGTTGCAAAGACATGGAATCAACCTAAATGCCTATCAATGGTAGGCTGGATTTTTAAAATGTAGTACATATACATAATGGAATACTATGCAGCCATAAAAAGGAATGAGATCATGTCCTTTGCAGCAACATGGATGGGGCTAGAGGTCATGATCTTATGCAAAATAACCCAGGAACAGAAAATCAGATACTACATGTTCTCACTTATGAATGGGAGCTAAACTTTGAGTACATATGGATACAAAGAAGGGAAAAACAGACACCAGGGCCTACTTGAAGGTAAAGGTTGGGAGGAGGGTAAGGATTGAAAACATACCTATCAGGTACTAGGCTTATTACCTGGGTGACAAAATAATCTGTACATCAGACACAGACAACACACAATTTAGCTATATTAAAAAAAACCTGCACATGTACCCTGAATCTAAAATAAATGTTAAAAATGATATATAAAGAATGCTTTTTGTAGGCAACATATATTGAGGATTTACTTCATATTTAAACTAGACATATTTCCTTTTTATTTGGGGCATTTAGACCACTTGCTTTAAATGTAATTACTGATGCTGTTAGGCTTAAATCTATCATTTGCTATTTGTTTTCTATTTGTCTCATCAGTTCTTTGCTCCCTTTATCCACAGTTTTAGAGATTAATTGCATCCCTATGATTCTTTTCTATCTCATTTGTTAAAGGATTAACTATATAATTCTTTGTGGTTTTTAAAAATATTAAGTGATATTAACGTTCATAGTATATAACTTTAACTTTTCAGTCTACTTTTAAGTAATATTATACCACTTAATGTATAATATTAAAACCTTGTAATGGTATACTTCCACTTCTTCCCTCCTGATATTTATGCTATTGTTTTCCTACCTTTTAGCTTTACATATGTTCTGAACCACATACTAATACATTATTTTGTTTAAATGATTTTATTTTAAAGATAGTTACATAAAACAATATATAATTATTTATTTATCTATGTAGTCACCATGCTCAGTGCTTCTCATTTATTTGTGTAGACCCAGATTTCTGACTTTTATTTTACTTTTATCTAAAGACTACCTAAATATTTCTTGTAGTATGGATGAACCTGGAGGACACTATGGTAACTGAAATAAGCCAAGTGCTGTAGAACATTTATGATGTCAATTGTGAGTGGAAAAAGTCAGGTGCATAAACGGATAGTATAATTATGGTTAGCAGAGGTTGGGGGATGGGGACATTGGGGAGATTTTCATCAAAAGACTCAAAATTTCAGTTAAACAATAGAAATAAGTTTAAGAGGCCTATTGCATATTATGGTGACTATTAATAATGACATTATGTACTTAAAAATTGCTAATAGAGTGGATATTAAGTATTTTCACCACACAAAAATGATAAGCATGTGAAGTAATGCTTAAGTTAAATAGCTTGATTTGGCCATTTCACAATGTATACATATATCAAAACTTCATGTTGTACACTATAAATATAGGCAATTTTTATTTGTCAATTTGAAAAATAAATTGAAATGTTTTTTACTCTGATCTCCCTTCAATAAGTTCAATATTAATAATGGTGTAGCTTCTAGTGCCTTGACTCTACAGATTCTTAATCATCTCAAAGCTGATGACTTTTTTCCCTAAGGGTCACTTTTGTGTATACCTATGGCCTGACTGCCTCAGGTTTCTTCTCCTTTCTCATTGCACATTGTATAATACAATGGCAATCATCATACTAAATTGTAATTAATGACATTAGTTTCCACTATTAAGTTGTTACCAATTAGAACTATTTAACTTTTAAAATACAAAATATAGACTTGTCCGTTTTTCAATTTTCTCACCCCAGGTTTGCTTTTCATACTCAGAGTTACAGTCTTTCCCTATTCTTTACAGTAATATCCTAATTTTATTACTGTTACCTAACTTCAACATAATTACGATTAAAGGGAAGGAGAAAATAAGATATAGAAAGTTTCACCTACAGAACAGGTCCCCAAGTGGTAATATTGTCTTGGTGAATTTACTATAATTTAGGCACTGATTCTCAGTGGTTTAGTTTCAGAAACATATCTTTTCATGTTTCATAAGCCAGTCCTACCCAAATTAATATTTATATCCATTACAAATCCATATTTGCAACAATGACTATACCTAATCTTGTATCTTGAACTATGGGGCCCAATATTGTGGACCGGATAAAAATTCTCATCTCCTACTAATGGATTTGTTTGTACCAAAAGGGCTGTAATGGTAGGATCCCTTGATGATGCTGTTGATATTAATACAATCATCATCGTAATAAAATGATCCCTAACACTTATCTAGGACTTTTATGTACCAGCTGCTATATAACCTGATATAATAGGTACTAATACTTTCTCTATTTTACTTGATGAGGTTTCAGTTTTAATTTGTTGGCTTCTTTTGTGGCCCGACGTGTAATCTGTCTCAGAGAACATTCTGTGAGTGCTTGACAAGAATGTGTATTTTGCTGCTGTTATATGAAATGTTCTGTATTTGTCTGTTAGAAGTGTAGCACTCATTCTATGTTTCCTTACTGGTTTTCTGTCTGGATGATCTGTCAATTGTTAACAATGGAAGATTGAAGTTCCCCAATTATAGTCTCTCTCTCTTTATTTATTAATATGTATTTATTAATATTTATTTTCTGCACTTAGGTGCTGCGATACTGTGCATCTATAGACTTACAAGTATATATTCTCAATGAATTTATCTCTTTATCACTACAGTTGGCCCTTGAACAACATGGGGGTTGAGGGCATCAACTTCCTATGCAGTCAAAAATCTATCTATAGCTTTTGACTACCCCAGATTTTAACTACTAATGTCCTACTCTTAACAGGAAACCTTACCAACAATATAAACACTTTATTATTACGTATTTTGTATGCTATATGTGTAATGTGCTATATTCTTACAATAAAGTAAGCCAGAGAAAAGAAAATGCTATTGGGAGTAGCGTAAGACAGAAAATATATTTACTATTCATTAAGTGGAAGTGGATCATCATGAAGGGCTTCATGTGGCCTTTGCAGTGTGAGTAGGCTGAGGAGAAAGAAGATGAAGAACTGGTCTTGCTGTCTCAGCAGTGGCAGAGGCAGAAGAAAATCTATGTATAAGTGAATCTGTGCAATTTAAACACTTGTTGTTCAGAGGTCCACTGTATACAATAGCCTTCTTTTTCTTGAATTACAGTTTTGTACTTTTTCTTTTTGAGATGGAGGTTCTCACTGTCACCCAGGCTGGAGTGCAATGCTGCGATCTCAACTCACTGCGATCTCTGCCTCACAGGTTCAAGTGATTCTCCTGCCTCAACCTCCCGAGTAGCTGGGATTACAGGCGGCTGCCACCACGCCCGGCTAATTTTTTGTATCTTTAGTAGAGACAGGGTTTCACTATATTGACCAGGTTGGTCTTGAACTCCTGACCTCGGATGATCTGCCCACCCTGGCCTTCCAAAGTGCTGGGATTACAGGCATGAACCACTGCACCTGGCCTTAAATTGTATTTTATGAATTATAAGTATAGTTACTCCTTCTCTGTTTTGGTTTTGATTTGTTTTCTCACTCTTGGTTTTCGTTTGCATGGAATACCTTTTTCCATTCTTTCACTTTCAAGGGTGTCCTTAAACGTGAAGTAAGTTACTTGTGGATAGTTTGCTCTCCTATTATCCATTCAACCAGTCTATGTCTTTTGACTGGAAAATTTAATTTATTTACATTTGCAGTATTTACTGATAGGTAAGAATTGACTACTGCCATTTTGTTAATTTTGTTTTGTTTTGTTTTGTTTTGTTGATCCTTTGTTTCTTTCTTACTCTCTTGCTGGAATTCTTTGTGACTAAATAATTTTCTCCAGTGGCACGCTTTTATTCCTTACTTTTTAAGCTTTTGTATATTTACTATAGATTTTTGCCTTGCAGTAACCATGAAGCTTAACAAAATATCTTATAATAATAACAGGCTATTTAAGTTTATAGAAATATTACTTCGATGACATAAAAATGATCCCATTTTAGTTCATCTCCTTCTCATTTTTTTGATATCACGATTTTAATCACTTTATATTGTATATCCCTTAACAGATTATTGTAGCTTTTATTATCTTTAATGTTTTTGTCTTTTAACATTTATACTAAACAACATACAACATTACAGTATTAAGGTATTCTTAATTTGACTGTGTACGTAATTTTATCAGTGAGTTTTATACTTTCTTTTTTTTTTTTCATAGTTTTAACCACCTTTATTTTTGATGCATTAAAAAAAAAACCTGTGAGTGCATTTTGTCTTTTGAGTGTTTTCTTTTGACATGTATATAAGCAGTGGTTAAACAAACAGTATCTCTGAATGACCTTAACTTTAACCAAAAAAAATTCACAGTAATTCCATCTCTACCATGTTCTCTCCCAAACCCCAATCAAATTCTTAAAAATCAGAATGGAAAAAAAATTTTTTTTTGTTAAGCTGACTATAGTATTGCATACTTTTATTCTTAGCTTCATAACAATATTTTGAAATACATGTTGTCCCTAGTTGCCTGTCCAATTAACTTCAGACCTATGCCATAGACATTCTTTGCTAGTTTTCTTTTCACATTTTGTGGAATGTAATACTCCATTTCTCAGTATTCACAGTGATAGAGCGTACATTCTTCACTCAAAAACATTTGATAATGGCACTTTATAGCAAAAAAATCTACCTTTTCTACCATTGTGTCTACACCTTTTCACTAAGTACCCTCAGCTACGTGAGCAGAGCTTGACCTAGTCCTGAACTCATCACAACTCCATACATTTTCTCTGCTTGCAATACTTTATGTTTCCTGCATGGCAAAGTGATTCATCCTTAAAGGCTCTTTCAAAGAGTCTTACCTACCCCTCAAACCCTACCGAAAACTACACAGAAAGTTTATTTATTTATTTATTTATTTATTTATTTATTTATCATTATTATTATACTTTAAGTTCTAGGGTACATGTGCATAACGTGCAGGTTTGTTACATATGTATACTTGTGCCATGTTGCTGTGCTGCACCCATCAACTCGTCAGCACCCATCAACTCATCATTTACATCAGGTATAACTCCCAATGCAATCCCTCCCCCTCCCCCCTCCCCCCTCCCCATGATAGGTCCCGGTGTGTGATATTCCCCTTCCTGAGTCCAAGTGATCTCATTGTTCAGTTCCCACCTATGAGTGAGAACATGCGGTGTTTGGTTTTCTGTTCTTGTGATAGTTTGCTAAGAATGATGGTTTCCAGCTGCATCCATGTCCCTACAAAGGACACAAACTCATCCTTTTTTATGGCTGCATAGTATTCCATGGTGTATAGGTGCCACATTTTCTTAATCCAGTCTGTCACTGATGGACATTTGGGTTGATTCCAAGTCTTTGCTATTGTGAATAGTGCTGCAATAAACATACGTGTGCATGTGTCTTTATAGCAGTATGACTTATAATCCTTTGGGTATATACCCAGTAATGGGATGGCTGGGTCATATGGTACATCTAGTTCTAGATCCTTGAGGAATCGCCATACTGTTTTCCATAATGGCTGAACTAGTTTACAATCCCACCAACAGTGTAAAAGTGTTCCTATTTCTCCACATCCTCTCCAGCACCTGTTGTTTCCTGACTTTTTAATGATCGCCATTCTAACTGGTGTGAGATGGTATCTCATTGTGGTTTTGATTTGCATTTCTCTGATGGCCAGTGATGATGAGCATTTTTTCATGTGTCTGTTGGCTGTATGAATGTCTTCTTTTGAGAAATGTCTGTTCATATCCTTTGCCTACTTTTTGATGGGGTTGTTTGTTTTTTTCTTGTAAATTTGTTTGAGTTCTTTGTAGGTTCTGGATATTAGCCCTTTGTCAGATGAGCAGATTGCAAAAATTTTCTCCCATTCTGTAGGTTGCCTGTTCACTCTGATGGTAGTTTCTTTTGCTGTGCAGAAGCTCTTTAGTTTAATGAGATCCCATTTGTCAATTTTGGCTTTTGCTGCCTTTGCTTTTGGTGTTTTAGACATGAAGTCTTTGCCCATGCCTATGTCCTGAATGGTATTACCTAGGTTTTCCTCTAGGGTTTTTATGGTATTAGGTCTAACATTTAAGTCTCTAATCCACCTTGAATTAATTTTCGTATAAGGAGTAAGGAAAGGATCCAGTTTCAGCTTTCTACTTATGGCTAGCCAATTTTCCCAGCACCATTTATTAAATAGGGAATCCTTTCCCCATTTCTTGTTTCTCTCAGGTTTGTCAAAGATCAGATGGCTGTAGATGTGTGATATTATTTCTGAGGACTCTGTTCTGTTCCATTGGTCTATATCTCTGTTTTGGTACCAGTACCATGCTCTTTTGGTTACTGTAGCCTTGTAGTATAGTTTGAAGTCAGGTAGCATGATGCCTCCAGCTTTGTTCTTTTGACTTAGGATTGTCTTGGAGATGCGGGCTCTTTTTTGGTTCCATATGAACTTTAAAGCAGTTTTTTCCAATTCTGTGAAGAAAGTCATTGGTAGCTTGATGGGGAAGGCATTGAATCTATAAATTGCCTTGGGCAGTATGGCCATTTTCACGATATTGATTCTTCCTATCCATGAGCATGGTATGTTCTTCCATTTGTTTGTGTCCTCTTTTATTTCACTGAGCAGTGGTTTGTAGTTCTCCTTGAAGAGGTCCTTTACATCCCTTGTAAGTTGGATTCCTAGGTATTTTACTCTCTTTGAAGCAATTGTGAATGGAAATTCATTCATGATTTGGCTCTCTGTTTGTCTGTTACTGGTATATAAGAATGCTTGTGATTTTTGCACATTAATTTTGTATCCTGAGACTTTGCTGAAGTTGCTTATCAGCTTAAGGAGATTTTGGGCTGAGGCAATGGGGTTTTCTAAATATACAATCATGTCATCTGCAAAGAGGGACAATTTGACTTCTTCTTTTCCTAACTGAATACCCCTGATTTCTTTCTCTTGCCTAATTGCCCTAGCCAGAACTTCCAACACTATGTTGAATAGGAGTGGTGAGAGAGGGCATCCCTGTCTTGTGCCAGTTTTCAAAGGGAATTTTTCCAGTTTTTGCCCATTCAGTATGATATTGGCTGTGGGTCTGTCATAAATAGCTCTTATTATTTTGAGGTACGTTCCATCAATACCAAATTTATAGAGCATTTTTAGCATGAAGGGCTGTTGAATTTTGTCAAAAGCCTTTT